>NW_015159734.1:153912-169633 GCF_001447785.1 Gekko japonicus
CTTCCCTTCTCTCTCTTTCTTTCCCTCCTTCTTTCCTTCTCTTTCCTTCCTTCTTTCCTTCTCTTTCTTTCACTTTCCTTCCTTTGTTCCTTCTCTCTACTCTCTCTCTCTCTTTCCTTCCTTCTTACCTCCTTCTGTGGCCCAACTCTAGTGAGAATGGGTTTAAACTTTAAACCCCTTCTCTCTTCGCTCCCCCCCCCCGCTGGCTGGGGAAGGGGAGGCTTTTGATTTCAGTTTCAGATGCTTCCCCGCCATGTTTTTCTCTTTGTTTACTTTCGCAAACTTTTTGAAAGTCTCTGAATATGCTCAACGCTCGCACTCGCCTTGGTAAGTACTCCTTAGCAGCTTTAACCTTTTATGCTTCCGCTCCCCCCCTCAATTGCTCTAAAGTCTATGCGTTTGGGAGGCGTCCCTCTCCCACTCGCCTTATCTTCTGTTCCATGAGGTGGGGGTGGGGACCTGGCAACCCTCGAAAGTAACTGAGAGCCAAAAACCGGAAGGAGCCTACGAGCCGGCAAAGACTTTGGCAGACTCCTGCTGGACCAAATGAATAATCTTAAAAAGCAGATGACATCAATGACCCAGTGTATTACCACTCAACAAAATCAGATCAGCGAGACCCTGAAAATGATGAATCAAACGAATGAGAAGGTGAAAGAAGTGGATGCCACTACACAAAAGGTGAAGTAGAAAGTACAAAAACTGGAAAAGAAGCAAGTTTCTACAGAAGAGCAGTTGCTACAATTACAAATGGAAAAGGCTAATATGATCCTTCGCTTTCGGGACATGCCAGAGACTAAGGGAGAGAATCTGAAGGAAGTGATGAGTGAAATACTGGCCCCAGTGACAGAGATGAAGGCAGAATTTTTGCTAAGCGAAATGGATGTGGCCTACAGATCATATTCAGGATACATAAAGAAAAATAATCTGCCTGGGGAAATTGTCGTAAGATTCTCAAAGAGGCATGTAAGGGATGCAATCCCGAAAGCAGTATCTGGAGCACCCCTGAGAGCTGGGGAGAGTGTCACCAGAGTACTGAAGAATATTCCATTTGAAATAAGACAGCGGAGAAAGAAAGATAAAGATCTTGTTCTTTTTCTTCAAACAAATTCAATTGGATATAGATGGTTAATTCCAGAAGACGTCACCTTTAAAATTAAGGATAAAAAAGAAAAGATTGACTGTGTTCTGAAAGTGAGAGAATTTTTAAAAGTCTAGCTGGGAGGGCCAGAGGAGGAAGAAAAAGAAGGGGACAGCAAGTCCAGTGGCGAGCTGGACTCGGGTTCTTCCGGAGAGGACTCTCTATCTGAGAAAGGGGAAGCAGCTCCTAAAAGTCCTTATAAATTGCGGAAGAGACTGGACAAGAAGAAGTGAAGGCTGAAGGACTCTGAATTGTGCCTCTGAAAAATTTTGAATTGAGATGCTTTGGGGTATTTCCTGATATCAGTTAAATTTAAGATGTGGGAAAAGTTAACAGACTATGTGACTCAGTTTGTAATGAGATTAATATGATTAAGACTAGATGTGTATTTAAGCTGATTAGAAGATCTCCTCTCTTGGGTTTTTAGTCAGTAGTGGGTATCTTTTCTTTATCCCCTTAAATGTAGTCCCCTTCCTTATTTCTGTTATAGTTTGTAGTTTTAATAAAAATGCAATTAAAAATTCCCCATCGGGGAGAGAGAAAAAAGAGGACCTAAAGAGCTTCTTGCTGAGGGTGAAAGAGGAGAGCACAAAAGCTAGCTTAAAACTCAGCATCAAAAAAACTGAGATTATGGCATCTAGCCCCATCATTCCTTGGCAAATAGAAGGTGTGTCAACCCGGCCCCTTCTTGGGTTTGGTTGCCATGGAGACGTGGGGGGTGAGAACAAGAATGTACACTTTCATTTCTGGCCACTATGCTGTTATCTGTCTTGACTCAGCCATGTAACCTTGAGACCTAAATGTCTCTGGTATCCTCTTTCCCCTGAGAATTATATGCCATTATTCAGGCGGGCTTTTAGCTTAGGTGTGATTGGCCAAGAGCCATTAATGTCTTGTTTGATTTTAGTATAATTGCTTGCTTTGCGTGCTTGGCCTCAGTTCTAACAAAGAATCCTTAAGAGTCTGGATCCTCTCGATGTCTCAATAAACTGTAATCGTTCTGAATGACTGTTGTTGGGAACTGATTTCTCCAGGGGCTCTGACAAGGGGAAGTCATGGAAGCAGTGACAGACTTCACGTTCCTGGGACCCAAGATCACTGCAGATAGTGACTGCAGCCATGAAATTAAAAGATGCCTGCTCCTTGAGAGGAAAGCTATGGTAAACCAAGACAGCATAATAAAAAGTAGAGAGACTGCCCTGCCAACAAAAGTCCACATAGTCAAAATGATGGTATTCCCAGTAGTAATGTATGGCTGCGAGAGTTGGACCATAAGGAAGGCCGAGCGCTGAAGAAAAAAATGCTTTCGAATTATGTTGCTGGAGAAGACTCTTGAGAGTCCCTTGGACTGCAAGGAGATCAAATTAGTCAATCCTAAAAGAAATCAACTCTGACTGTTCCCTGGAAGACCAGATACTGAGGCTGAAATACTTTGGCTACCAAATGAGAAGGGAGGACTCACTAGAGAAGACCCTGATGCTGGGAAAGATTGAAAGTAACAGAAGAAGGGGATGGCAAAGGATGAGATGGTTAGACAGTGTTATCGATGCAACAAACATAAAATTGAGCAAACTCCAGAGGATAACTGAAAACAGAAGGGCCTGGTGTGATGTGGTCTATGGGGTCATGAAGAGTCGGACTCGACTGTGTGACTGAACAACAAGTGGTCGATTTAATATCTAGGGATACCATTCTATGGTTTGAGGTTGTTTTTACCATAGAGTTTTTCCCAAAAGCAGAGCATTGCCCTTGACGTCACTGATGCACTGACATCACTTCTGGGTGACATCAGCACATCACGCAACATCCTTGACCATCCTTTGAATGCCCTCCCAATCCCCCCACTGGCATGACGAAGGGACCTGGCAACCCTATTAATATCACACAGGTTTGTTTCCAGCATATCTCCCTGCAGAAGGAAAATGAGAATGCAGAGAAGTCCTTTTTTAGATTTTGTTTAGTTTTGTGACCAAATATTTCATTTTGTCCATTTTATTATATGGGTTGGTGATTGTGGAAGAGCAACCCCATTCTTGTGCAAACCTTTGAAATGGTGTATTACTGGTGCACTGAAGCCTGTTTTCAAATATTCATGCATCACAGTGCAATGGCTGGGAAGCATTGCCTTGATGTGATTTATTGCAGTGCTTCCAAGTGAGTTGTGCTGCTGTAGTTGTGTCATTTCAAAGTAATCACTTTGATGCATAGGTTTCAGGAGTCCCTGCTTGCAGAAGGAATGCTTCAGCTGCTATTTGTGAGGCATTTTGTAATATGTTTATGCTTTCTTTTCACCATAGCATTTTAATGTTCTTCCATGTCTGAAGATTCAGTGGCAATGGTGGCTACAGTGGGGACTTACCTTGACAAGGAGAACAGCAGGGGGTCTGTTGTCAGAAGTTGATAGCCCCACTGTCCAGTTGGGAATGGCCATGGAGACAGAGGCAGACAAAAGGCTGGATGGGAAGGTGGGCAACACTATCTGACCTGGAGGAGCCTGACTGATGGAAGCACATGCTCAGCTCCCTGTCCTGGCTAGAGTGTCTTGCAGGAGATGGGGTAAGAGAGATGTGGGCTGGCCAAGGCAGGGGAAACAGGAGGCGGAAGCAAGGGAAGACAAGGAAACAGAGATGATGGAGTCAGGACAGGAGAGGTTGGGGCTAGGAGCATAAAAGTAGGACCAGAGGTGGTGGATTTATTTTGAGGAAGCAGAAAGTAGGAATACAGACTAAGAGAGAGAGGAAAACGAGCTAGAGCTGGAGGAGAAAGATAAGGAGGAAGAACGAAGAAGCTGGAGGAGACTTGTTCCCTATCCCCGGCCTCACAGCAGGCAAGGCAAAAGTGCCAGACCTCCTGCAAAACAAGTAACAGGAGGACTCTGTTCCCTGAAGCGGAGTGAACATACTGGGAGAGTGAAGTAAATCATCCTTTCTTGAATCTTTTATATGTGTCCTTTCTGTTGCTGTGTTATGCCAATGAAGGTTTATGCATGGATGTGTATATGTGCCAGCAGGATGCTCACACAAATTGGATTGCTTTGAGGCAATTCCCCTAGCACTGGACAGAGACCTCCCTTTGCATATTGTAGAGCCAGTTTGGTGTAGTGGTTAAGTGTGCGGACTCTAATCTGGGAGAACTGGGTTTGATTCCCCACTCCTCCACTTGCACCTGCTGATGTGACCTTGGGTCAGTCACAAGCTCTGGCACAGCTATCCTTGAAAAAGAGCAGTTCTCTCAGCCCCACCCACCTCACAGCGTGTCTGTTGTGGGGAGGGGAAGGGAAAGGAGTTTGTAAGCCGCTCTGAGACTCCAAGTGAAGGGCGGGGTATAAATCCAATCTCTTATCTTCTTCTTCTTCTAGAAGAGAAGAAGAGAGAAGAGATGGGATTTATACTCTGCCCTTCACTACCCGAAGAATGGCTTACGACCCTTCCCCTCCTCACAACAGACATCCTGTGAGGTATATGGGGCTGAGAGAGCTCTTTTGAGAACTGCCAGGGCAGCAAAAACTACAGTTGAAATGTCACAAGAGGAAGGAAGCTCACAAGAGCTCAAGATGTTCTATAGGGCATTTGTGAGTTTTGCAATTTTCAAAGCATGTTGGGCCAGGGGGCAAGGAGGATTATCTGCTCTATTTTCCCTGTGGAGGTGGATATGTGGATATGTGGAGGTACATATGTGGATAAGTGGAGATACCCAAAGACTTAAGAAAGGGCAGCTTGCTGAATGCATGAAAGCTAGGGGTGTCATTTTTTTGTTTGGCCTTCTCTTTCTACCTCTGTTAACTTGCCACAAGTGGCCCACACTCAGCAGATGTCCTAGAGTTGTCAACCTCCAGGTAGGGCCTGGAGATCTCCGAGAGATAAGTTATCCTGGGGAAAAGTCCTCCTTTAGAAGGTGAAGTCTATGCTATTATACCTTTCTGAGGCCCGTCCCTTCCCCCAACCCTGCCCTCCCCAGGTTCTAGCCTCAAATCTCCAGGAATTTCCCAACCCAGACTTGTCTACCCTAGAGCCCTTTCTTACCCCATTTCTTGTCTGCTGGACCTTTAAAAGAATTGGCTCCACACATGAGAGCCAGTTTGGTATTTTGTCTAAGATCACAGACTTTAATCTAAGAGAACCGGGTTTGATTCTCCACTCTTCCACATGCAGCTGCTGGAGTGACCTGGGGTCAGTCACAAGTTCTCTCAGTGCTGTTCTTTCAAGAGCAGTTCTCAAAGAGCTCTGTCAGCCCTACCTATCTCAGAGGGTGTTTGTTGTGGGGAGAGGAAGAGAAAGGAGATTGTAAGCCACCCCTTTGCTATATTAAAATGAGCAATTTTTTAATGCTGGGAGAAAGACTCACCTGGAAATATGGGAAATAAACCAACAGTCTCCTTCCATGTTATCCTGTTCTCAAATGAACTTCAAAGTCCACAAAGGGCACATTTTTACCATGCTCTGTATGGAGGCCATGGCCTGTACCATTCTTCCCCCAACTCTTGTCTGCTGGACCTTAAAAAATTGGCTCTACACATGAGCTTCCCTAAGCTGCTGTATCAACAGGGTTCTGTTCAGTCCCCCAGCTAAGACATACAGTTTACAGACTACTGCAGGTTGCCTGAGTAGAGAGGGGTGAAGTCCTGGACTAGCTTGCACTTAAGGGAACAGTGTGCAGTTAACTCAACTGCATCGGCAAAATATCTATATACTAATAGCCAAGAGTCCCCTCTGTGTGTGGATACTTATTTCTACAGATAGGGGGCTCACTCTCCCCGAACAGGTTTTTACAGACTAAGGGGACCCTGTAGGTTTGCAGGAAAATACATAAAGTTTAAAAAATGTAATAATGTATGCTGCTTTGGTCCCAACTGTGGAGGAAGACTGTAATTTTTCTAGATAGAGGCTGTTGGGGAGGGGGTGGAGACAGAAAGTTGAAGAGTTGTTGGGTGAGAAGGAAATACGGTTGTCAACGCCAGGTTGGGAAATTCCTGGACATCTGAGGGGTGGAGCCTGGGGAATGCAGGGTTTGAGGAGGGGAGGAACTTCAGACCAGTATAATGCCATAGACTCCACCCTCCAAACCAGCCATTTCGTCCACAAGAACTACCATTGCCAGCCTCCAAGTAAGGGCTGGAGATCACCCAGAATTACAACTGTTGTCTAGGTGACAGAGGTCAGTTACCCTGGTTAAAATAGCTGCTTTGATGGTTGAGTCTATGGCATTATAGCCTGCTGAGGCCGCTTGCCTCCCCAAGCCTCACTGTCCCAAATCTCTACCCCAAAATCTCTAGGAATTTCCCAACCTGGAGCTGGCAGCCCTAAGGTGAATTGATCTTCATAGCCGGGAGATCCATTGTGATTCCCAGAGTGCTGCCACTGCTGCTGTGGGGGGAGAGGAAGTAGGTGGGTGGCTGGGAGCACTGCCACCATCACTGCTGCTGCTGTGTGGGGTAGGGGAGGAAGCAGGCAGGAGGCTGGGAGAGTGATGGGGTGGGGGCAGAAAGAGAGAGAAAGAGTGATGAGGTGGGGAGGCAGAAAGTGATGGGAGAGTGATGGGGGCAGAAAGAGAGAGTGATGGGGTGGGAGGCAGAAAGAGAGAGAAAGAGTGATGAGGTGGGGAGGCAGAAAAACAAAGAGAATGATGAGGGGGCAGAAAGAGAGAAGAAGTAACATGCATGAAGGAGAGACAGAGAGTAAGAAAAGAAGGGAGAGAGTGTGAGAGAGGTAGGGGGAGAGGGAAGGAAGCAAAGGTGTGAGGAATGGGATAACCATCCCACAAGTTTCTTGTGGGTCTCCACTTTTATTTCTTTTGAGAAGCAATGTTTGTTTGTCTGGAGATAAACTTTTGTTACAGTCTGCAAATAAAAGCTCTATAGCCAACTGCACATGTATCTGAGGTGATTTTATAAACTACTTTACCTACCTCCTTGAAGGACTTCTTCGCTTCCACCAAAGGATGCCAGTGTGCAATGGGTTTGCGTGGATAAGCCAGCATTTCATTCCAGTGGTCCCGGCCTAGTCCCTCAGCGCTGTTTGCCACACGACAAACTCCGATAATTTCATTATGGCCAACTCTGAAAGTCAACAACCATATACGACACACTTCAAACTCTCTTCTTCTGTTGTTGCTGACCCATGTTTTCCTGTGCTCACTAAACCTTCCTATGTTGTTGCCTTCACAACTTTGTTCTGAGCTGTTATTCTGTTACATTCAGCTTTCCAGCACTTTCTCTGTTTTCCCTATCCGAGCTCATGATGTATTTCTATTCCTCACTTTTCTGCAACAAGCTTCTCATACACAACCAGGACTGCCACCATCTTTTCCTGACTGGGACTCTATGTTATTAATATTTGCATGACAGGCAGACATTCAACCAGTGAAATCTCTCCATCATTTTCATCCATGGGAAAGCTGTGTCAGATTATTTTCTTCCTGTTCTTGAGGCCAAAAGATGATTTGTATCTCCTCCTCACACCTTCCTGTTAACATGTAGTTTTTGAAGACACTGGATGTGATATCATCACAGTCACAGTTTCCCCATATCCCTGCAAATGGGAACCAGTGAAAGGCAGTGAGAACAAAGAAACTCTGAGCTTGATGATGCATGGCATTTTGGGTTGGTTCTGGCTAGCTTTTCTTGCTATAGCCTCCATCCCACATAGCTTTGGGCATACAGGTCAAATGATCCCCAGCATAGTCTTTTTTTGGTGGCCCTCCTACTTTTTTCACTAGCAGAAAAGACAGATTAATCCAACTCATTTTCTTTAACTAGACATTGGTCCCTGCCACACGGCAGGGAAAAGGACGCTCGAACTGCGGCTAATGTGAGCCGCAGCAAAGTTGAGACAGCGCGGCGGGATCTCATGGCCCCCCCAAGCCGCGGCACCGTCGCTCCCCGGCACGATCAGATGCCGGGGAGAAAGCAACGGTGGGGAGGGGAGCCTGGCGAACTGCGCATGCTCACACATGCGCAGTTCGGCCAGGAGCTGCGGATGCGCCGGCGCAAGGACACACCGGCGATCCCATGGTCAGCGAAAAGAACCACCTTCGAAAAGAACCACCTCGGTAGGTGGTTCTTTTTTGGTGTGGAACAGCGCTGGAAGGGCCGGATCAGGGACGGAGACGGTACGCTTCCCAGATGTTGTGGTGGGATCGCGCCATTTGCTCCGCCCCCATTCCATCCCGCTCCCGGCCCAAAAGGCCTCGTATGGACAGGACCATTGTTGAGAAGATCTGAAGATATGGATCAGTGGCAGCCATTTGTCACTTCTAGCTTTGACTTGATGTTACAAGTGCCACTGCAGAATAGGATTGCCAACTTCAGTTTGGGGAATGAGAAAGAGCAGAGTATGGTAAGGAAGCTTAGGAAAGATATGCTGCCATGCAGTCTATGTTTCAGGGCTGCCATTTTCCCTGGTGGAACTGATCTCTGTAGTCTGGAGAGCAGTTGTGATTCCAGAAGAACACCTGACCCCACTGAGGCTGGTAATGCTACTGTGGAGGCATTCAAGCTGCCTGCAATATGGCTCTTAAGCTCAGTATAATCTTTTGCTCCATTCGTCAAAGGATTTAACATCTTCAGAGGAAAGCAACAATGCCCTTCTCAGAGACAACTGAAACTCAGGGTTATGCCCTACTCACACAGACCAAATGACTGAAATACAATGAGCACAGCTTAATTTGTTAGTGTTTTAGTAGCATGCTTTATCACTAAATTAAAAATGCATGGTACTTCACAATGTGGTGTTGGACAGAATAGAGGGACACTGAATCCAGCACAAGCCAGTGAGTCAAATCAAGCATGATTCTCCAAATGGGATTTAGGCATTGCAGGGACTCCCACCTACCGGTCATAATCCATAACAGAGATAAGCAGGCTGACTTGATCCATGTTCTCTGGAGGGATGTCAAAGATTATTGCCTCATTGTATGTAGGATTAAGTGTGTTTCTCTTTATGGTGGTTTTCTTCTTCTTCAGTCTCCTCCCATCACAGAGCAAAGACACCTTGACATAAGGATCTGGAGAGCAAGTAAAAGGGGTAGGGGGCAGACTTATTAAAAGACCCTTTTACTGATGTTTATGCAGTTGTTAAATATGAAAAGTACATTTGAGGGGGGAAAAGGATATTGGTCAGAATATAACATTTTTTTCAAGTGTTTCAGAATTCTACACATATTGTTATGAGACAGACACCACTGTTGTCTCCAGGATTTCTTTTCTTTTAGTTGCCAAGCCTTTCCCTTTTCCCACTAAATTCAGTGGAGCAAGTTCACCCCATAGGGAGCTCTGAACTTAGTTTTCCCGAGAAGTTGAATTTTCTGTCTGTCAACCCAGGAACCGTCTGTACATATGCCGATCATCTGTACACTTTTCCTTTGGAGGCAGGGCTTTTGATCTATGTATACATCCCCAAGCATCTTGCTCTCTTTTTAACAGTGTCTTCTGGATGTGTTTCCTGTGTCTGAAAGCAACTTCTTTGTTGGCCCACGTGGTCCATTTCCTGTCCCTTAATATGAT
Source organism: Gekko japonicus (assembly GCF_001447785.1). Lineage (NCBI taxonomy): Eukaryota > Metazoa > Chordata > Lepidosauria > Squamata > Gekkonidae > Gekko > Gekko japonicus. The sequence continues at coordinate 163,554 of NW_015159734.1, forward strand.
GCAGATGCTGTTCATCTTCGAGCAGCTCCCTAGTTCTCAGATTGTGTGTATAACTTTCATGCCAGTTTTGTTGTGTAAGCTAAACATATGTGAACTATTTTTCAAGCAACCATAGGGGTGGCTTTTTGTCAATGAAAAGAGATACAGGGGAAAAAATAGAACAGCAGTACCACACTAGCTGCCCCAGAGACTGACTTTGGCAAATTACCTCTGCATTTCCAACATAGCATGGATGCTATGTAGGCAGCTGGAGAAAATCACGGTGTATTTTGAAGTTCCAGTAGCTATATAGGACATCACTGCAGAACTGCTGAGCTGTTTTCCCTCTGAACCTTCAATTCTCAATTATTCAAGCTGTATCAAATGCCAACAGAACTGAAATACTTGTCTACCCAAACACCCTACAGTTATTTAATCCTATAGATTAAAATGTTTGTCAGCAAAACATGAACACTGTCATGTGGAAGTCTGTGGGCCACCAAAAAATAGGTGAAATGACAAAGTATTCACAGGGGAGTTGTATATGTATACTGGTCACCAATGTTCCCTCTAAGCTGTGGAATCTTGTGAGCAAGAATTCTACTTTGTGAGCTCCTGGCATTAAAGGGGTGAGCAAGCAATTTTGCTACTGCATCAATTAGTTTGCTCTGGAGCCCTCCTTCCTGAGCAAAGACAAAAATATGTGAGCTAGAGGCTAAAAAACTGTGAGCTAAATCACACTAACTCAGCTTAGAGGGAACACTGCTGGTCACCTCTTGCTTTCCTAGTAAACCATGAGACACATCTACAAGGAAAAGAAGATGCAATCATAAAATCTGAGACACTCTCAGTTTCAGGTTACTTGAACTTAACCTGGAACGGAGAGCTCTTCAGTTAGATTTACCAACTTGCTGGGAAAGGGTTTGGTAGATGAATGTGCATGGGTGGCACAGTTCTTCCAAATCCAGTTCTCTGTGGGACTCTAGCTACTCCCACAAGGCACGGATTCTCCACATTATTTTCTTCATCACCGTAAATGCAGAGACATGCATCTGCTGGCAATGAAGTATCCACATGTGGACCACTGGACCTCTATGTGCTTTTCTGCCTTTTTCTTAACTTTTCTCTTCCAAATGTGGACCACAGCTGCTCTATATCAACTCTCGGAGCAAATTAATCTCCTGGCCATGGCTTCTGTGGCCACTCATGCCCCACCTTCTTCCTTTCTTCATGCTTGCAATATGGCATTCTAACAATTCCATTACAATTTGAAATTGATAAGGAGCAATAGAATCTTAATTACTGCACTGTAATGCTATAGAACAATGGTGCTATAGCAATTCTTGATTTTTAAAAAAAACTCATAAAGTCTTCTGATGGTACAGCAAGAAAAAACATGCTGGGAAAATGGTATCTGTGAAGGACTGAGCACTGGAAAATGTTGCCAATGTGGGTGGGACCTTTGTAGGGCAGGAAAATGCACAGTAGTCCTTCTAATAGAACTACCATAATGAGCTTGGATTGTGTTATTTCAAAAAGATACTGGAGTAAAGAAGATTTATGAAAGAGCTTATTGAGGATAAGAAAAAACATGGTAACAGGACAATTACAGCATGACATTGTGTAGAAGTCCCCCCCCCCCCAATAAAAAGCACTCCATTTTGGAAGCCAAGGCAGAGTATGTGGAAGAAGCCTATGCAAAATAAATGATAAAATCCTAGAAAGCAAAAAAATTGGCACATCTGACAGAAATCACAGATCAGTTTGATTTAACATATTCACTTAGGGCCACTTTTTTGTATGGGAACTCCAAAAATTAGCTATTTTTCACTAAGTAGACATTTTAATTGCATAGCACCTAAAATGTGTTTGCCTTGATGGTGTAGCTATGTCATGAAGATGAAGCTACTGAAATGAAGTAGGAAATAGCCAGTAACCTATTTTTGGACTTCTCCTGATGAAATGTTTTTCTCCAGAGGTATGATTTCCACAGAACAATGCATGTAGAAGATGTTACATTAGAACGGATTCTTTTTTCCAGGAAGGGTCTACATGTGTAAGGTGGCAAGGATTTGGTATCCTAATCATGATTTTTTCTTTTCTTTTAAAAATCCATGTTGGTTTTCAGTTCCTATATAGATTTTTCCCAAAAAGGAGAGGGGGGGAAACATTATTTTTTATCCAGGCTTACGGTGATCTCTGACGTGACATATCAGGAAGGCAAAGGCACAACTTGGTTGTGGTAGGGATGGAGATAATACATCCCAATGCCCAAAGGCAATGTCTAATTCTATAACACATTTTTAAAAATTAATTTATATCACTTAAAAATAAATTATGTTCTTGGCTTCTATCACAGCTCTAGTTTCAGATGGCTATGCCAACAATACTGCTAAAGCTCCTCTGACCTTGAACAAAAATGTTTTAAGTGACTGGTTGGGTTACACATGACACTGAATTCTGTATGGATGGAAGAGAAATATTTCAGATGTTCTGTAGCACAGACAGTTTTGCTTCGATGGCATCCACATCATGAAGAATAAGTAGAAAAGCTTCTCAGCTGCTTACAGAGCAAGCAAAGCTGCCACCAAAGCAAGCCCAAAGAAATATAATGTAGCAGCCTTACTCTAAAATGACCAACACCTACCTGAGTAGCCAGTGATATCCATTGCTTTAAGATTCCTGCATTTAATGACTGTTAAAGTGAGACGACCTGCAGTTGGCAGATAACAAAGGGAAAACATGATCTCTCCCAGGTCCACACTTTCCTTTAATAAAAGAGAGAACATGGAGAATTAGAAATGGATAGCACACTGCACCTCTCAACTCCTGCTTTGTACCAACTGTATCTTTTCTACCAGTTTTTTCCCCCTTTACTGACCATCTCCTCTCTCTGTACCAAGGCAGGGCAAATTGCATACAATAGAATATCACTCTGAAAGTGCTTTCTTTCTTTCGATTTATTAATCGCTCAATCCTTGCAGAGCTGCTGGCTCTGAGCGATTTACAGTTACTCATGTATTCACAAGGGACTAACAATGATAGGGGTAAGGGAGAACAACATATATCTTTAAATCGCACACATTTAGCAGCCAACGGGGAGTTTATCCAGCTGTAAGCTTCAGACGTGTTCCAACAGCATTCTCCCTCTGCGTGGCTTGATGTCGTCAGCTTTCTCAGTTGCAGCGCAACACTGCCACCGCCTGGCCCGAATGGCCCATTACAGGCCATGATGCCGAATAGATCTCTCTAGGCTTTTGATCTCATGTGTTGGACCTTCCGTTCGTTGGCTAACACCTCCCCCACTGGGGGGTTTAGTGTGCCCACCCTCTCTAAGGAGTGGTTCCCACTTTATCTACTCACTGAAGCTTTCGAACCGCTGGGTGGGCGGCGAGCTGGGGACAAGGCTGGTAGCTCACACCAGCGCGGGGCTAGAACTGACAGCAGTCCTGTTCAGCTCAGATGTTTAACCAGAGGATAAATCCCCAGTGCCACCGCTCCCTTACAAATGGAAACAGTGGGTCTTCTCACACTGAGGTTTTCCCATGGTTTGTATGCTTCCACATGTCCTCATCCTCCACTTGTTGTCTTTCCATGGTTTCTTTGTTGTTTCTCCATGTTTTCTCAAATCAGATCAAAGGTGGTTTGAGAAAGCCTGGAGAAATTATGAGAAAAATATGGAAAAACAACAAAATGCAAAACAAGAAAGTGAGGAAGCTGGCCCCAGTTCTCCATCAGGTGATGCAGTGGGAGAGGGCCATTTCCAGGGCCCTTTTGGCCACTCAGCACACCCTTGTACTTTAGATAGACTATGGGCTAAAGACTGCATCCCCAAGATATGAAGGCAAATGATACAGCAACTTTGCTGAAAAGGTCTAGTCCATACTGGAAGAAAGAAAGGATATCACTTCAGAAAAAAGTTGAACAAACATACCAAATGCAAATTACATAATCTTTCTAGTTTTTTGTGTTCCTTGCAGAAGGAGCATGATCCATTATATACTTAAAAAGTGCACCACGTGTATATTTTTCAACCAGCAGTGGCCAATTCCAGTTCTAAAATAATCTCCTTTATTCTCAGTGTGTTCACATATCTATTAACCTGTCAAACGTTTAGCAGGTAGGAATCCACTGCAACAATGTCTTTCGCAGGTGCTCTGGCATCCTCAGCTCCTTCATTGTACCATTACATCATTGAACAATGGAATATTGGGAAATGGCTGGCCCATGTGAAAGATGACCTGAATGAACTGAGTCGAACTAAATGTGGGTTCTTCATAATGGCTATATACACCAGTCTTGAGTCAGGCCAGCATTCTGCCTTTTCTTTCTGCAGATTGCTAACAAGGACAGAATTAATCAGTGATGTAAAAACTCAGCTTCTGAGAAGTTAAGAGGCAATGCATCCAAACTGATCCTTGCGGTGTTTTCCAACAAACTTCACTTCTTAATATTAAAGGCCTGTTCTACTAGAAAAATGGACAATTATTTGAGGTGACTTCCATACCACAAAATTGTTTCAAGAATAAGAGCAAGAACACACCATCCCTTCTGAATACTGGGAAAGAGATCTGACCAAGATTATTGACCAAGAGATCCAGTGTGGTGTAGTGGTTAAGAGATGGACTAATATCTGGGAGACCCAGGTTAAAATCTCCACTCTGCCATGGAAGCGTGCGGGGTGACATTTGGCCTGTCACACACTCTCAGCCAAATCTACTTCATAGGACTGTTGTGAGGATGAAACAGAAAAGAGGACACTGAGTCCCCACTGGAGAGAAAGGCAGGGTATAAATGAAGTAAATAAATAATAAAACATTTTCTTCAGCTCTTTCCTAAACTTAATGTTGCTTTTATTTAATAGAAACCATTTTGTCTTCATTACTTGTTATACAATGAGATGAGCCATCAGTTGGCTCAACCCTTATAATCACCCTCAAAGCTTAATTTGTGTTGAAATAACTAACTGGTGATCAATCATACTGCAATTATTGCAAAGAAACATTGAAACGAGGTCTTCTAGATACCTCTAGGTGGCACCATAACTTTGTCAGATATGCTGTACCTTTCCCACAAATTGGTTGAGTTGGTCATGGGGGAAAGAAAGTGAAGACTGAAACTCCCTTGATTCACCACCTGGTGAGATGCTGAGGCAACAAGCAGGTCGACCTTTCCATTCTTCCTTACGAATCCTTTAGAAACTGGTTCCTTTCATTCCACCCTGCTAAACAGGCCTTCAAGACAGCTGAGCAAGATAACACACCCTGCGATTATGCACATATTTAACTCCTCATGGGGGAGGAGTGTTGCTGGATATCGATAGGCATATATAAATTTGTGTGGCAGCTTTATTTTCAAACTTTTCGCCCTAATTTAATTCAGCTCACAACTGCTTAAATTGTAAGCATTATCCCGCCTTTTATGAACCTGAAAGTGCTTCACATTTGATACTTTTGGTTTTAAAGGATCTTCAGCAAAAATGTATAGTTTATACGCTTCATATTAACCACATTCATGTGTGGTACATAAGAAGCTCAAAGGAGAATTTAAACTCCATGCTTAAGAACACCCTGAGAACTATTGACTTGACTATTGTGTTTGATTTTTAAAAAGATGTGCTGAATCTCAAACTTGCCTGAAACTTCCTCTTCTGCCCTTGAAATCTCATCTCAAGAATGTTGGGGATGGCTATGAAAAGTCATTTATGCTTTGCACATACATGGGAATCTTCAATAATATTATTACTTCACAGTCTTCCAAGTGCTGAATCTTGGCACTGAAAACAGGCTCCTAGCCTTAACTCTAGTTGAAATGAAGCCTGCTTGACAAATTTACTCGATTGAGCTGAAAATAATTTATCTTAATAGGTGTCCCAACGTCACAGCCCAATAACCATGAGCCCACAATAACTCTCAGTTCTAACAAGATGGGCAGATAGATAGATACACAGGTGGACAGACAGACAGCATTGATATTGATTTACATTGCAGTTGCATCCAAAGGAGCAGAATCTGATCACACTATGCCAGTGGTTTCATACAGAGGAGGGAGGGCAGATGCAGTGGAAGGGGCTGGACAGTTCCCACACTCACCAGTTGCTT
>NW_015159734.1:169689-170176 GCF_001447785.1 Gekko japonicus
TGTGAGCTACGTTGGTTAGATTATTCATCTGCATTACAAATGCCTCTCTTCTACCTTCTTCTCTGCATTAACAATGCTCCAACATTTATATAAAGCTGGAGAAAGGCTCCAAAGAGATTTAAGGTTTGTGTACAAAAACATTCTCTGATAAATGCTGGATTTTTGTTAGTTTTGAATAATTTTTATACTGGCTTATGTTTTTATCATGTTTTACTTTGTAAACTGCCTCAAATAGGTTCCCCAGAGAGTTGGCATAGAAATTTTGTAAATAAATAAACATGCTACATAGCAGCAAAAAGTTCTCATTCTGCAAACTTGAGCATATTTTACAGGAAGCTGGATAGCCCTGGTAATGCTGTATGTATTACAGCTTATCCAGATAGCTCTAATTTAGGGGACCAGATGCTTTGAGCCTGCTGCTAGGCAGAGCCACCAATTACAGTGTTCTATCAAAACCTGATGAGAAATACTTGAGCTTAATTGGAGT
>NW_015159734.1:170216-262886 GCF_001447785.1 Gekko japonicus
GAGCAGTTCGTTCTAATCAGCACAGCAATCAGACTGTTATTAATGCCTAGTCATTTCCAGGTAACCCTTCAGAAGCTCTGCCAACATGGTACTCTCATAATTTGACCACAGTGTGCCCCTGCCTTCTGAATGTGTGCTTTTCTTTCCCCAGAACTAATGCCAGGAGAGACTTAACACATTTAACTGTATATTTAGAAAAACAGACTTCCAAGTGGAGTTACGATTAGAAGGCATTTCTAACTAAGAGCGACTCATAGAGAGCTTAGCTGTAGACGTGTGAGGAATGGATTTTCCTAACAATAAGCAAATGAGCAAGTTTCTGCTGGCAGCCTTTTAATTTTTTAAAGCAACGGTTAGCATTATTCTGCGGTTATTTTATATACACTCTTATTTTTAGGGCAGTGGGTCTGGTTCATTTCAATTCCAGGCTTCCAGACATCAGAACAAGGCTCACTGGGTGTCTCTGTGACAATGTATTCCTTAATCCATGCTTGAGAAGACAATAATGCTAGGGAAAGTAAGGCAGCAGGAAAAGAGACCCAGCATGAGATGGATTGACTCAATCGAGGAAGCCACGGTCCTCAGTTTGCAAGACCTGAGCAAGACTATTAAGGACAAGATGTTTTGGAGGACATTAATTCAACGAGTCACCATATTTCAGAATACCTCAGGTTAACCACATGCTACTCTACTTTAGGAGCTGTGGTGGCTCAAGTGATTAAGACGCTGAACTGCAGGCTGTGGAAGGTCGGCAGTTCAGCAGTTCGAGACCCGAGTGCTGCATGACGGAGTGAGCTCCCGTCTCTAGTTCCAGCTCCTGCCAACCTAGCAGTTTGAAAGCGATAAATTGCAAGTAGATAAATAGGTACCACTTTGGTGGGAAGGTAACAGCGCTCCGTGCGCCTTGGTGTTTAGTCATGCCAGCCACATGACCACGGAAACGTCTTTGGACAGCGCTGGCTCTTCGGCTTTGAAACGGAGATGAGCACCGCAACCCTAGAGCCGGACTCGACTGGCTTTCGAGCAAGGGAACCTTTACCTTTTACCTATTCTACTTTAGGATTTACAGTGGACTAGAAGCTGTAGGGAGAATTCCAGAAAGAGTATGGAAGGAGGGAACCAGGACACTGAAATCAATAAATCTGACTAACACAGGCTGAACTGAAGATGTTTATCACACAGCTTGCACTTTTTAGCCTGATTTCCAATCTGTTGTGGATGTTTGTGCTAAAATCACTGCAAACATCCATTGTAAAAATACACAGCAGACTTGGCCCCAAAATGGGCTGGATATCGCAGGGGGGAGGCATGGCTAATTGCCCCGGCGCAGTTTGATCCGCGATTATGCAATCAGATGCGCCGGTGGCACACCACGGGTCCTTCCCTTGGTGCCGGCGGGTAAACGAGGGACCGGAGGGGAATGCCGCGCTCCGGCATGATCACACCACGGGAGTCTGGAGGCAGCCTATGGCAAACGTTTACTAGTACTTTGGAGGTACTAGTTTTTTAACACGCATTTTCGGTGGTAAGCCACGGGTGCGCTCCACTTCCCAGATGTTGGGGTGTGATCACGCCCAGATAATCCGCCCACCATCCATGCCTCTCCCGTGGCAATTTTGCCGTGTGACCGGGGTCATGTTTTGGCAAAATGTCTATATGCTGTGGGTGGGTACCTTGTATCTCTAGCATCTCACTTGAAGCTATCCCATGAAGTTTCCATGCAGTGGGAAATCTAGTGTGGCCTCCTGCCTCTTTGCTGGTATGATCACTGCGGGCTTTTAAATCCTTCACCAGCAGTTTCCCGTCCCAACACACACAATCAAAATCTACTTCAAGAATCCTGTTTAACCTGACACTCTCCAGAGGCTTTTCTCCCACATTTTGAAAAATGTATCTGAAGAAGTGTGCATGCACACAGAAGCTTATACACCAAATTAAACTTTGTTCATCTTAAAGGTGCACTGACTCAACCTTTTACCAAGGGATCCAGTCACACATTTCTCATGTAATATGCAGCTGGAGCCTGGTAACCTGTTGCAAAAAGCCCTGCTAGAAGCAGAAGAAACATTGCTACAGGTGCTGTGGGAAACAGTAGTACCATAGCATGCTTGCACTAAGTGATTCTTTGCTGCTCTCTTGCTTGCTTTTGCTCTATTCAGGGTCACCAAAGGACATAGACCCTGCTGAATCAGACCAGTGGCCATCTAGTCCAGCATACTGTTTCACAGTAGCTAACCACTGGGACGACAAACAGACAGGGCAAAGAGGCTGAGGCCTTCCCCTGATGTTTTCTCCCAGCACTGGTATTTCTGCCTCTCGATATGGAGGCTCCCTTCATTCACCACAGCTAGCTTGCCTTGCAGTTCTGTAGAGCATCTCCTTTCTCCAGCTATGCAGTTGTCCCTACTGCCCAAGGGGCAGGGCTTTGTGCGCCAGGCTTTTGTGTTTGAATACTGCTTGTATGAAATGTATAATGAGGAGTCAGGCATGTAAGTGCCCAAGCCAACATAGGATGTGAATTATGGCAGATCCAGACATTATGCAGCTAGAGTTTGACATGACTTAGAAGTCCTGCTCAAAAGTCTGACTGACCTCTTTTCTAGGGCTAAAAGGTAAAGGTTTCCCTTGCTTGAAAGCTAGTCAAATCTGACTCTAAGGGGCAGTGCTCATCTCCATTTCCAAGCCGAAGAGCTAGCACTGTCCGAAGATGTTTCCGTGGTCATGTGGCTGGCATGACTAAACACTGAGGTGCAGTACCTATTTATCTACTTGCAATTTCTTGCTTTTGAACTGCTAGGTTGGCAGGAGCTGGGGCCAGAGATGGGAGCTCACTCTGTCACACGGCAGCTTCAGCACCTTAACCTCTAAACTACCGCGGGCTACAGATATGGAAATCCTTAAATTTTGTTAGATCCTGCCTTAAGAGAAGAATCAGGCTCAGCACTGCTTAATTCAGCAGCACTTCACAGAGCATCAAAGAAGTATCCTAAAAATCTCTTGCATGGATTTATCTACAGGCTGGGTTACCAGCTGGAGATCTCTATCATTTAGAACAGGGGTTTGCAATCTTCCTACCCTCAAGGAATTCTTTCCACATTGTTTACTCTTGTACCATACATCTGAAAGCCCATAGTAGTAGAGAAGGGAAACTCTTGGTGAGGAAGGGGTTAAAATGAACAAATGGGCCTCCTACTTAGATGGGAGGGGGAATGGTACCTCTATTTTCTCCCTGGAGAGAAAAGGGAAATCAGCATTACTACAACACACATATCTTAATAGTAGAAAATCTATGATCAAATTCCCTTCAGTTTTTAAAAGCTGAAAATATCTGCAGTGATTGTGTGTGTGTGTGTGTGTGTGTGTGAGAGAGAGAGAGAGAGAGAGAGAGAGAGAGAGAGAGAACAAGTAGCTGTGGTTTGGGCACAGATGGATTTAACTCTTCCCTCTCCATGCCATTTTCCTAATCGAACCTCCCTCCACCCCTGCTTTTGGTCTGCAGGGAAATAGGTAATTAAATTGCACTTATATGTTGTTGGGTAAGGGGCAGCTAGCACAGTAATTTGGATCAGGAAGAGAGGTATGAGGAGGAAGATACCCCCTCCCCTCCAGCACTGTGGTTCCAATGTGACAAACTTGATTTAGCCCCCACCCCTTCTCCCTGCAGCTGCTTTTAATTTTAAAAAATCCCTGACAGATCCAATTATGGATCTCCTGATATCTCAATTAGTCTGGCACTCAAGTTACATCTTTGCTAGCTGAAGATACTCTTATAAGGTTGCGCCAGGCTGACTGCTGCCTGTTAAAATAAAGCATCAAAGTACTGATACTTTTCTATAGAGACACCAATAAAATATCTGCAATAAATGCGTCAGCTTTCAAATGAGACATTTTTTCCCCTTTAAAATTTGGTCACACTGCTGTATCACACCAGTTAAAGCAGAAAGGTACTGCATGTTTTGTGAAAGCAATTGATGTCCACAGAGGCAGCCTGAGCGCACGCAAGAACCTCCTTTTTATGCTTCCAGGAAAACTTCCCTGTGTTAAAAAAGGACCCATGTTCTTATGCAGTTGGCTGCAAACAGAGCTGCTGCAAGGTAATCAGACCTGTGTTATTTGCAGCTCCAGCAAATAAATCTCTTTGTTTCCCCCCCCTGAGAATAAAAATTGAGCCAGAAGGTTAGGAAGAGGACTACTGTGAGTCATATTCCTCTCTGCTGGCCACTTGGCTCCCTGGAGTTTTGAAACTGGTATTAAGGAAGTGCAGAATTCTGCGCAATTTTTCAATCTCAGGATTTTCAGAATCTCCTCAAAGGCCTGTGGGTCGACCCTGTGGCCAACCAGATATAATGAAAATTCCCAAATGGGGAAGTATAATCCATTTTTCCTAGCAATCTTGTCGAAACTGGGAGTTGGTGCTTTTCTGAATTCTATTCCTTACTTGACCTCTGTCTGTTCAGGCCAGTCACTTGTCTTCATTTGAAAAAAGGTGCACAGTACCAAGCTCCCAAGATTGTTCAGAGGCTGATTGGTGGTTGTCTGCAAAGCGCTTTGAAACCCTCAAAAGCAGGTGTGCAGCTTTGAGGGCTGTGACAGAAACTTGTCTTTGAAAATTCGTTTGTGTTCGTCTCTGTTCAGCCTCTTTGAAACAGGTCTGCTCAATTATTTTTTGAACTGACATCCATTTGTTGTAGAGCCTTTTAGAGCATCCCCTCTCCACTATGACTTTGGTTGTCTAGGTTGACTGGCATGAGGTCTCTCTATAATGATATCAGGGAAAGTCAGTGTAGGATTAAGATCATAGTCAGCTTTTCTCCTCTATAAATCCAGAATAAAGGTGACCTACCTCACAAGACTGTTGTTGAGACAAATACAACTAAAATGGTAATACTGGCATATAAATGAAGAATACTTTAGCAGTAGACTCTTACTCCAATGCAGCATAGCACATCAATATGCACAGGTGATACAGATGCACATCTGGAAAACAGATGAGCATCTGCATAATAATCTTCATCCAGCCTCCATTTAGTTTGATACTTAGCTTGATGAAAATTGATGCAAATTTCAAGGGTCAGCATCAATGCTCCCTCTAAGCTGTGGAGTCTTGTGAGCACAAATTCTACTTTGTGAGCTACTGGCATTAAAGTTGTGAGCGAGCAATTTGGCTACCGTATAAATTAGTTTGCTTTGGAGCCATCCTTCCTGAGCTAAGACAAAAATGTGTGAGCTAAAGGCTAAAAACCTGTGAGCTAGCTCACACTAACTCAGCTTAGAGGGAACACTGGTCAGCATGCACATCCAGCATCCAACCTCCACTGTTGTACTACTGTTAACACTCTTTTGTACTACTGTTTGTACTACTGTTTTGTACTACTGTTAACACTCTTGAGCACCGGCCTCTCTCCTCAGCCACATCTTCCTTGCTTCAACGGGAGACATTCACTACGTTTAGGGCAGTCAACTGATAGACAGATTTTCTAAAAATAGATTAATTCTCTAGCTCTGAAGAGATCAATCAAATAGATTAATGTATATTTTGCCAAACATCTGGGAAAAGGAGCAATGAAAAGGGGAGTGTCCATCTTGAGTGATATAATTTAAACGGCAAAGGTTCTTATTCATTGCTAGAAGAAAAAGCCACTTTTTAACCAGGACATCTGAGAGCCAAACGAGACATTATGAAGGCCACAGGTTTGACTTATGGCTGCCGCTACTATTTTAAGGAAGAATGTGGCCATTTAAAATTGCTGTGTGGGGCCTGGTGTGGTGGGACCTGGCAATGTTGTCCCCACCCCGTGCCTTCTCAAATGCTGAAAGTTTTGGAATTTCAAACGGCACTGGGGGGGGGCAGGATCTCCTGGTTCTCCTGATCAGTCCCTCACAGCATTTTTTTAAAAAAATAGTGGTTAAGAGCTGTGGGCTCTAATCTGGAAAACCACGGTGATTCCCTACTCCTCTACATTAAGCCAGCTGGGTGACCTTGGGTCAGTCACAGTTGTCTCTGAGCTCTCTCAGCTCCACCTATCTCACAAGGTGTCTGTTGTGGGGAGAGGAAGAGAAGGTGATTGTAAGCCACTCTGAGACTCCTCCAGGTAGTGGAAGGTGGAGTATAAAACCAACTACTCCTCCTGGAGGGCAAATCTGAGGAAAGTAAGATAATGAACCTTCTAGCCTCAAACAGGGCTGATACCATCAAAGCAGTGGCAAACTGCCTTTATAGAGCGTATAGGAAGAGAAGTTCTTTTTTGGCAGAAGGGATAGTGAATTAACTGTTTTGCTTGTTTGCTGTTTCTGTACCGAAGGCTGCTGTTTTTATGCCAATAAAGGTTTGTTGTGTTGTGTTGTGAACTCCTCCTCCTCCTTTAAAATGGTTTTGGCAGCCATGGATCAAAGCAATGGTTGCCATAACGTATAGTATGGCCCTGAGAAGCATGTAGAGAGGCAAGCCCTTAAGAGTACTGAGATATAGAGGCTTTGCTGGTAGGCCAGTGTGGTGTAGTGGTTAAGAGTGGTGGCCTCTAATCTGGAGAACCAGGTTTGATTCCCCACTCCTCCACATGAAGCCTGGTGGGTGACCTTGGGCCAGTTACAATTTATCTCAGAACTCTCTCAGCCCCACTCACTTCACAGGGTGCCAGTTGTGGAGAGAGGAATGGAAGGTGACTGTAAGCCACTTTAAGACACCTTAGGGTAGAGAAAAGCAGGCTATAAAAAACAACCCCTCTTCTAGGCAACCATATTCATATTATTCATATTCATACTATAGACTTAGAAGAAACTACAAAACCATCTGGTTCAAGTCCTTGTCTTAAGTTGGACATCCATACCTTATTCCCTCACAGATAAGCTCACTTAAGCCCTTAAGAGACTTTAAAGGCAGAATTACATGTCAAAGGCAATCTAATCCATTTGGAAGGAACATCACTTGAAGCAATTTGCAGTAGTGGCAGGGAAAGGTTTAAGTGTCTGCCTGCCTCTTCTTCACTCACAGTTGCCCATCCTCAAAGTACTTTTTCTGGAAAAAAAGGCCTCTGTTACACAAATTTACGTGGAAAGTGTAGGTTGGCCTTGAAGAGACACTCCAAGTGAATGGGAATTCCTAAAAAAATAGAACAATGAACTGTTATTTTTTAAGTGTGTTGGCAGTCATGGTCTGCCATACCTAATAGGAACCTGGGTGCCTCCTCACCATTATAAATTATGATGTCATTCTATTGTATTTTTAATAAATGTTCAAATTCTTATAAAATAGTAAGATTCCATCAATCTTCATGATACAATAGATGCCAGATCTTCATACTCTGGGTAACATGTAGAATGAGCATAGGGATACCTGGTGCTTAGCCTTGGCTGAGCTTTGGACCACTTCACCATCCTTGCAAAATTACAATAGCAGGCTAATGCCAGTATGGTGTAGTGGTTAGAATGTTGGACTTGGACTTGGATCTTCAAGACCCAAAAGAGAATCCCTATTTTGGCCTGGCAGCTTGCTAGGAAATTTTGGGCCAGTCATTTTCTCACAACCTAATCTACTTCCCATGGTTTTTGTGAATATAAAATGGAGAAGGGGGAAAGTTGTAAACCACTTTGGGTCCCCATTTGGGAGAAAAATGGCTTATAAACAAGCAAATAAACAAGTACATGTCTCTTAAGTGGGCAGACATTGGGCCAAATTAAACTTTATACACTGATGTCTGTAACAGCACCTTGTGGCCCTTTAGTCTGTAACAGTACCCTGTGGTTTTGGGTTGGCTCTGGCCCCGGGGAGGGTTTGCGTTATATTATCGCACCAAGCTGAAGATCATTGATGCCGATAAAATTGTTAGTACGCTATCTGAATCATGCAATGATTACCATCAAAGAGTACCATCACTAGCACTTTGTTAATTGTTGGACATTGTTTTTATGGTACAGGGTACCAATTACTGTAAGCCACCCTGAGCCTGCTTGCGGGGAGTGCGGGGTATACATCAAAACAATAAATAAATAAATAAATTAATTAATTTATGAAGTGGAAACAGAGGGAAATACAAATTTAGAAACCTGCAGTTTATACATTATGCGTTGGAGGGGCAATCCACATGGGTTTTATATTTTAGATTGTACTTTCTTTGTTTAGGTTGTTTGCTGTACTTTGGTAATCTGTTTAGGATACCATTGGGACAAACAGAACAATCCTAAACAGAATAACATCCTTCTAAACCCATTGACTTCACTGGATTTAGAAGAATGTAACTCTTTTAGGACCACGGGTCATTTCCTGCAGGAGCGCACAGGAGCTCTGGCCGTAAAGAGCCCAGGGGGCGGGCACATGCAACAAGCCCCACCCCTGCTCCCAGCAGCCCTCAGTCAGAGCAAGAAGCAGCCAGGTAAGTTGCAGAGCTCCCCCCGGCCCAAAACAGTCCAGTGGCACCTTTATTCAGGTACAATCTCTCCCTCCTCTGCAAGGACAGATATGCACGTTCCCCCTTGCCCAATAGCTAGCAATCCAAAACAGTCCAGTGGAGCCTGAGCGGTGGGTGTTGCCTTCTGACACACTTCCGGTGATGTCAGGGGGTGTGGCATATGCAAATATGTTATGCCAATGAGTTATGCTAATGAGCTCCTGCACCTCTTTTTCTACAAAATGACCCCTGCTTAGGACTATACTGATAAGCACTGCAGTTTGTGATTGTTACTGTTGCAAATGATTGCCAGTCAATGTGGAATTTATTCTGCCTCTTCTTATGCTACCTCATGTGTCTCTTTAAAAACTTTGAGCAGAAGCATAAAACTGAAGTGTGGTTGCTCAGGTTCAGGCTTCCTTAACATCTGCCTTTACACAGTGCTCAAATTGGTAATTGTAATTTGTACAGGAAATTGAGTCTTTACCTCATAGGCTAAACAGAGAAGCTCTACAGTTTCAGTCTTTTGCCTTTTGTGATCTAGGCACATAACAGGGAAAACACATACGTACACGTCAAGAGGTACCAAAATAGTCTACATACAGCCACTAGAGATTAAATCACTGCAGACTTCTTCATGTAAGCTCAGCAATTTCATTTTGCAAGCAACATTATTTCTTTGCTATATATTTATGGTTTTTTAACTTTCATTAAATGTGAATTTACCACTTCAGACAAACCATGTGCTTACAATACTGATGAAAATGCTTTATGTAAAGTCAAATATTTTACATAGGAGTAGGAAAACCGGAAAAATGTTAGCCTGTTCTGCACTGCCTCATGACTTTTTTTTTTTTAAAGATGATTATGTAATTGAAGCTCATATCAAAATAGGTGGTTCCTGACCTTCAAGCTATAACCAGTAGGTTGACTGAAGAATCAGAGGGGCACTCACAAATAGGAAGTGTAATTGGGTATTAACTAATTAAAACCAAGGGAGAGAAGTTACTTGGATGGGTGGTAACCTTTTTGACACACCATCATTTCCCCAAGTCAAATCTACTCCCTGCTGCTATTAACCATGGTGTGGAAATATGATAATCCCATTCACTTGTAAAAGTTGAAACTATAATGATAAGGAACTGGTAATTTGTGGACTTGTCCTATGACCATATGATCGTATTTTCATAATAAGGCTTTGAAAGTGCTATACAAGCTGTTTTAGCTGCTGTTCATATTAAAGTTGTTTCAACCAGTCCTCATTCTGATAGTCAATCTGTGGACAATTTTTTTCCAAGCACTGGAACGCAGAATGCAGGAAAGTAAAGTGTGGGAAGCATAGGGTTTCTAGGTATCTGCTGGAGATGGGAGATTCCCTGCCCTCTGTTCCTGTTGCCTGCTGCCACTCTGGTGGTGGGTGAGAGAAAAATAAACTTAAAATTAACCATCAGTGCAACAGCATTATGTCACTTCCAGGAAAATATCTGGAAGTGATATCTTGCCTCTCCAGGAATTATCAGAAATTCTATGGTTTTACCTGGTAATTCCTAGAGAGGCATGACGTCACTCCAGGTTTCCCCTGGAAGTGATGTAACACCATCATGCTGCAGCCAGCGGAACCCCCCATGTCCTTGCCCGTCCTTCCTACCATAGGAAAAGGGTTGGGTATGGTTTAGCTAATGTTGTGTGGGGGCTCCAGTTGGTTTAAAAGATTTCAGTCTCCTGTCTTGGCTGTGAATAGTTTGCCTCATTCACTTGGATTCTCCAGTTTATTCTTTTATATTATTTGTTCACACCTGCTTCCTTGATATGACTGATCTTTGCACAGCCAAATGTGACACAGGGAACTAAAGTTCCCAAGTGCGGTGGGGCTTGTTGTGCCAGATTTATCGTCTGTGTTGGACCTAAAGCCCACTTCATTATATGCATCATGCATGTACTAGGTCTTCACCAGACAGACAGAAATATATGAAGTTACAAAGAAAAAATGTTGTAAGCAGAAGGGTCAAAGGGCCATTCAATGGAAGAAGCAAAGGGTTAGGCATAATTATGTAAAATTATAATGCAATGAAAGTATAGAGACCATTTTCAGCAGCAGTAATTGGAGATAAAACAATCTAGTTTTGCTAAACTGGTGAACACTCTTAATGGCTAAGGACTCTTAGTCTTTGTTCAGTCATTGGGAGATGGTATCAAACTTGGTGAATTGTAATTCAGCAGTTTCATGCTTTTGAAGATTTTTCGCTAGAAAATTGTAACTTCTATATCAGCAAAAAAGACCTGTATTAGCCATGCAGTTCCTCCGATGGAATGGCATTTCTGTTTGCAGAAGAGGGGGTGGTGATTTCCAGTGATTTCCCCTTCCCACTGCAGACTCCCACTTAGCCTGCTGTGCTGTTGCTGAGCGTCCAATGACCTACAGGATCAAAATCATGGGTGGGGGGAGGCCAGTTGGCTCCACCAAGTCCACAAATAGGGTTGCCAGGTCCCCTCTGGCCATCAGTAGTCAGGGAGGGTTTCCAGATCCAAGTTGAAAAACTTCTGGATATTTGGGGATGGAGCCTAGGAAGGACAAGGACCTCAATGGGGTACAATGCCATACAGCCCACCCTCTAAAGCATTCATTTTCTCCAGGGGAACATATCTCTGTAGTCTGGAGATGAGCTGTAATTTCAGGGGATCCCCAAGTCCCACCTGGAGGCTGGCATCCCTCGTGTATACGTACCAGTTTATCCGAGCAAAACATTCCTCCCTTCTTTTCACAGATTACTACTTTAGCTAAGGTTGGTTCTCTTTCGACAATTTGTTTTTAAAAAATCATCTCTTACCTACTGATTCTACTGAAACATTGTAATTCTACATTCATTATTGTAATGTTTTGTGTATTAGTCTTCCAATCTCAGTTAGAAGTTTTTATCTCTGCACATAACTCTTCTGCTCACTTGATTTTTCTTTCCATGCACTTGAACGTTACACTTCATTATGTTTGTCTTCACTGGCTTCCTTGACTAAGTTTATTATGTTTGAATGTCTTCTAACCTTTGTAACTTCTTCATGGTCTTGTCCATTCTTCTCTGTCTTCATTGCTTTCTTTCTATTCTCATCCCTACTGATCAAATTCTTTCCTTCCTCCCCACCCCTTAATGTTACATGCTTCTACTTTCACTCACAGACCCTGAATTCATGCCGCTCTCTCCCTTCAAACAGTCAGCTGACCTCATTGTCCTATTTGAAAATATTGTGAAAAACACCTCTCTTTCTTGGTGTTCTATTTAATTGATCCTACAACAATTGTCAGGTTAATTATTGTAAATAATTCCAAATTTTCTTTTGTTTTTTTGCTTTGTGGTGGTTTTTTTAGTTTTAGACTGTGAGCTTGTAGAAAAGGACCAAGGCATTTTATTCATAAACTATTTTAGACTCTTTTATAAACAATAAATAAATTATGATGCTAGGAATGATAGACAAAGATAGCCAGAAACAATGGAAATTTCTTGAAACTCACAACTGAGGAGTTTGCACTTTGCAAGCACATGCTTTATAGAAACAGAGTGAGGCAGCTGTGGTAGAGAGAGCAATCCTAAGCAGGTATACTCAGAATCCTGTTCAAGTTTATTCAATGGGGCTTACTCCCAGGGAAGTATTCTTAAGATTGTGCTGTTAATCTATTGCAGAGTCTATTGCTGCAAAAACAATAGAAAACTCCTGAGGCACCTTAAAGACGAACAGATTTATTGTAGCATAAGCTGTGTAGAACAGAACCATGAAGCTTGGATTGTTCACAAATCATACCCATTTCTTGCCAAATAGCCTTATTTACTTAGGCCCATTTCACATTACCGTTCTAAACCAGATGTTATCCATTGTCAGCCCAGTTCCCCCCCCCAAAAAATGATACTGGGATGGAGATTTTGTACAAAAAAATTAGTTTTGTTAATGAGCGGTCTCTGAAGAGATCTGGCTATTTCAAACAGCACTGTGCCCCCCCTTTCACTGCACAATCTTTCTCGAACTTTTTTTTGAATGTTCTAATTTGAGCGTTGTAGTGCTAGACCAATATTAGTGGTGCCTACCTCATAGGGTGTCTTGTTGTGGGGAGGGGAAGGGAAAGGAGATTGTAAGCCGCTCTGAGATTCCTTCAGGTAGTGAAGGGCGGGGTATAAATCCAATCTTTTCTTCTTCTTCTTCTATAGTGCCACTATAGCACTGAAGTTCTATATAGGTCTAGTGCTATAGCACTCAGAATATTTGTTAAAGTTCAAGGAAGATCGCACAGTGAAAAGGGCGAGGGGAAAAGAACAGCGCTATTGGAAATGCTGTAGAAATTTTAAACGGCACACTACAGCAATTCAGAAGTGCAAGAGGTAAAAATGGAAGAAAGTCATTTACCTCAAGAATGGCTCAATCACACTTTGCTAACCAGATGCAAGCTGGTTTGTATGAAAAGACAAATAAAATCCTTTAGCAATTGGTTGCTACATTGGTTGTGTCTGAAATGACACAAAAAATCAATTAGCATCCGGCTACCAAAACAGATTATGAAGGCTGTCTGAAAGGGGCCTTACTTTGGGCTGTCTTTAAATAAAGTAAAATAAACCTCCCATGAACTCACAATTTAAAGTGGAAATGAGGAAACTGATCATGTAGATAGTATGGACAGGTTTTTTTTAAAAAATATTGTACATTACCTAGTAATTGTTGGCATTTGTAAACAAATAATTAATATGATGATATGAAAGTTAATTCTTAGGACTACATTTATTATTCCTTCACTCTGTCTTACAGTTGTTCTTTACTTTGCCACACTTTGTCTCAAACTACACGTTACATCTGCGTCACGGTCACCACAGGACTTGCAGCCACAAGACAGCTGTGAGTTCCCTATGGAACTCAATTCAGAAGCATTGCAGGCACTGTAGGTCCCTGTGGCCTTTATGAACTGAGTTCCCATTAGGAGCTAGTGTCTTGTTGCAGGCTGTGGTCATTATGTGGTAGATGCAACATGTAGTTTGGCATTCAGCTGATGTTTCATTCTCCCTGTCTTCCTGACCTAGTTTGACTGGATTGGCAGTGGGCTTGTGATGTTTGTGCATTCTGGTTGTCTGGACCTGGGAAGCACCTCAGTGAATAAGAAAACCCCTTCTTTTTCTAGTTTGGAAGCATCCTCAACAAGTTTGGTACAACTGTTTTTCCAGAGCTGAGCCTTGGGGAAAAAAAAGTGGTTCTGCTGGCTAGTGCCTGCTAAATCATCATTTGTACCTCATTTGTACCTCATCTAGTTCCAGAGTGTTTTGCACCTGTCTTTGTTGTTGTTGTTCAGTCGCACAGTCGAGTCCGACTCTTCGCGACCCCATGGATCATCTCCCGCCAGGCCCTCCTGTCTTCCGCCGTCCTCTGAAGTTGGCTCAATTTCATGTTCGTTGCATCGATGACACTGTCTAACCATCTCATCCTTTGCCGTCCCCATCTTCTTTGACCTTCAATCTTTCCCAGCATCAGGGTCTTTTCCAGGGAGTGCTCCCTTCTCATTTGGTGGCCAAAGTATTTGAGCTTCAGTTTCATTATCTGGCCTTCCAGGGAACAGTCAGGGTTGATTTCTTTTAGGATTGACTGATTTGATCTTTTTGCAGTCCAAGGGTCTCTCAAGAGTCTTCTCCAGCACCATAGTTCAAAAGAATCTATTCTTCGGCGCTCGGCCTTCCTTATAGTCCAACTCTCGCAGCCATACATGACTACTGGGAATACCATTGCTTTGACCATGCGGACTTTTGTTGGCAGGGTGATGTCTCTACTTTTTATCATGCTGTTTAGGTTCCCCATCGCTTTCCTCCCAAGGAGCAGGCGTCTTTTAATTTCATGACTACTGTCACAGTCTGCAGTGATCTGGGATCCCAGGAACGTGAAGTCTGTCACTACTTCCACGACTTCCCCTTCTATTTGCCAAGGAGTGATGGGGCCGGATGCCATGATCTTAGTTTTTTTGATGTTGAGCTTCAAGCCCACTTTTGCGCTCTCCTCTTTTACTCTGAGCAAGAGGCTCTTTAGGTCCTCTTCACTTTCTGCCATTAGAGTGGTATCGTCTAAATATCTGAGGTTGTTGATGTTTCCCCTGGCAATCTTAATTCCGGATTGTGATTCATCCAGGCCGGCATTTTGCATGATGTACTCTGCATATATATTAAATAAGCAAGGCGACAATATACATCCTTGTCGTACTCCTTTTCCTATGCTGAACCAATCAGTTGTTCCATATCCGGTTCTAACTGTCGCTTCTTGGCCCTTATACAGGTTTCTCAAGAGACATGTGAGGTGGTCTGGTACTCCCATCTCTTTAAGGCCCTGCCATAGTTTGTTGTGATCCACACAGTCAAAAGCTTTAGCATAGTCAATGAAGCAGAAGTAGATATTTTTCTGGTACTCTCTTGCTTTCTCCATAATCCAGCGAATGTTGGCAATTTGATCTCTAGTTCCTCTACCTCTTCGAAACCCAGCTTGTACTTCTGGTAGTTCTCTATCCACGTACTGTTGAAGCCTAGCTTGTAGGATCTTGAGCATGACCTTGCTAGCGTGTGATATGAGTGCAATTGTGCGATAGTTTGAACATTCCTTGGCATTGCCCTTCTTTGGGATTGGAATGTATACTGACCTTTTCCAATCCTGTGGCCACTGTTGCGTTTTCCAAATTTGCTGGCAAATGGAGTGCAGCACTTTAACAGCATCATCTTCTAAGACTTTGAATAGTTCAGCTGGAATACCATCACCTCCACTAGCTTTGTTGTTAGCAATGCTTTCTAAGGCCCATTTAACTTCACATTCCAGGATGTCTGGCTCGAGGTCAGTGATTATACCGTCGTGGTTGTCAAGGACATCGAGGTCTTTCTTGTATAGTTCTTCTGTGTATTCTTGCCATCTTTTCCTAATCTCTTCTGCTTCTGTTAGGTCCCTACCGTTTTTGTCCTTTATCATGGCCAGCTTTGCATGGAACGCTCCCTTGATTTCTCCAATTTTCTTGAAGAGATCTCTAGTCCTTCCCATTCTATTGTTTTCTTCTATTACTTTGCACTGTTCATTCAGGAAGGCCTCCTTATCTCTCCTTGCTGTTCTCTGGAAATCTGCGTTCAGTTGGGTAAATCTTTCCTTTTCGCCTTTGCCTTTCGCTTTCCTTCTTTCCTCTGCTATTTGTAAAGCCTCATCAGAAAGCCACTTTGCTTTCTTACATTTCTTTTTCTTTGGGATGGTGGTGATTGCTGCCTCCTGTACGATGTCACGAACCTCTGTCCATAGTTCTTCAGGCACTCTATCTATCAAATCCAGACCCTTGAATCTATTCTTCACCTCTACTGTATATTCATCAGGGATGCGATCTAGGTCAAACCTGAATGGCCTCGTGGTTTTCCCAATTTTCTTCAGTTTAAGTCTGAATTTTGCAATGAGTAGCTCATGATCTGAACCACAGTCAGCTCCAGGTCTTGTTTTTACTGACTGGATAGAGCTTCTCCATCTTTGACTGCAAATTATATAGTCAATCTGATTTCGGTGTTGCCCATCTGGTGATGTCCATGTGTAGAGTCGCCTCTTAGGTTGTTGGAAAAGGGTGTTCGCTATGACCAGTGTGTTCTCTTGACAAAACTCTGTTAACCTTTGCCCTGCTTCATTTTGCTTTCCAAGGCCAAACTTGTCTGTTATTCCGGTTACCTTTTGACTTCCTACTTTAGCATTCCAGTCCCCTATGATGAGGAGGACATCATTTTTTAGTGTTAGTTCTATAAGGTGTTGTAGGTCTTCATAGAATTGGTCCACTTCAGCCTCTTCTGCATCAGTGGTTGGGGCATAGACTTGGATTACTGTGATGGGTTGCATTGTTAATCTCTAAAATCTCCTGTATGAAAATCTTGATTACAATTTGTAGGAAAGCCTGAGACCTTGACTCTGATTCAGGCAGCTTCCTAGGTTCATACCTTTCTTTTTAAAAATAATATAATTCCATAAATAAATAAGATACATATAGACTATAGTACTGTAGAGAATTTTTAAGAGGCCAAGTGAGGAGTCAGGGAGTATCTGAGGCTTCAGCATCCCTGAAGCTAAGCAGATATTGACCTGATCAGTCTTTGAACAGGATGTCATCAGAATATAAGTAAGTGCGCCTAGGTGTTAAAAGAGGAAGAGAGAGAGAGAATGGCCCAATCTGCATCTAGCATTTGCGATGGTGTTTTACCAAACCCACGTTGGAACAGATATTCCCCTCTGCATTGCATGCCACTTTCACTTTGATTGATTGTTGGATTTTATGGCAGTGTCCGGACTGCATGCCACTTTCACTTCGTTTGATCTCTCTGGTTTCATGAAACTGTCTGCATAGATTAGTCTTGCCAGCCTCCAGGTGGGGCCTGGAGATCTCCCGCTTTTACAACTGATCTCCAGCTGACGGAGATCAGCTCCCCTGGAGAAAATGGCTGTTTTGAAGGGTGGACTCTGTGGCATTGTACCATGCTGAGGCCCCTCCCCTCCCCTCCCCAAACCCCACCCTCTCCTGTATCCACCCCCAAAGTCTCCAGGTATTTTCCAACCCAGATCTGGCAATCCTAGCATAGATTTATGGCCATTTTATGGCCATTCAGGGGTGACGCTGCAGTCAGTATGGCATTGGCCCAGGGCATTTGGCCCATTCTGCATCTAGCATTTGTTGTGTTGTTTTACCAAACCCACACTAGAACAGAAAAAGATGCAGCTCAAAACCACATTCAAATACCCTGGGCCAACACCGTACTGACTGCAGAGTAACCCCTGAATGGCCATAAAATGGCCATAAATCTATGCTGACAGTAACCATAAAACCAAGTGATCAACCAAAGTGAAAGTGACATACAGTTTGGACACTGCCATAAAACCTGACAATCAATCAAAGTGAAAGTGGTATGCAATGCAGAGGGGAATTTCTGTTCCAAAGAGGGTTTAGTAAAACAGCAGAGCAAATGCTAGATGCAGAATGGGCCTTTGAATGTGATTTTGAGCTGCATCTTTTTCTGTTCCAGTGTGGGTTTGGTAAAACAACGGAGCAATTGCTAGATGCAGGCCCTGTTCACACGGAGCATTTGCCACGCTAAAGATATGGATGAGAGGCGGATTTTCCGGGTGCGATCACACCGCAACATCTGGGAAGCATAGTGCACCCGTGGCTAACCTGTGGCTTCGTGCCGAAGATACGGAGTAAAAAACTAGTACTTACAATGTACTAGTTTCCGGAAAACGCGGGGCAAGGGCGGGCATCTGATCACGTCCCATCCTAGTCCCATCGCAAACCAGTTAGTTTTTTTTAAAAAAGTCTGCACAGGATGCGCACAAACGATCATGCGCATGCTCACCTTTTGGTGAGGAAAAAATATTCCCGTTTACCATGGAAGCAGCGCCTACTGATTGCTGGTGTGATCGCGTCGCGCTGCTTCTTTGCCGTGCTGCACCTCATGCCCTAACCACGGGACCTCGTTGGGACATGTGATCGGGCAGCCGCAAGTTATTTTGCTCCGGGGCAAACACCCACGCTCCCCCCCCCCGTGCATTTTCCGGCCCATGTGACCGGGGCCGCAGATTGTTAACAGAGATGGGAGCCAGATCATTCACATTAACCACAACACTGCTCTTTCACTTAATTCAGTAGGCTAAAAATGAGCTGCAGTTGAGCCTGCCTTAATGAGGGAGTGAGTCAGGCATTTCAGTTTGAGATTTCACATTTGAGACATTTCATATCACTGAAGGAGAAAACATTATTTAGTGAAGAAACTCTAAACGAGACAAATTGATTGTGCCAGAGAGAATTAGGTTGTGAAAGTATCAGCTTGCCCTTTGTTCTCAAGTCCTGATTCTAGAACGAGGTTGTCAGTGCAGGAAGCATTTGTTAGGTCCTCACACAGATCTGTGATAAGTTGTTAAATAAGATCTGATACCCTTGGGGTGTTTGGGAAAAGTGAACAATGCTGGTGTGAAATGATTTGTCTTTCCTTAGTCTCAGTATTCCTTAAAGAACTGGAACTGTTTTCACCTGGGCTGTAAGAAGTCTTATATGTGCTGTTTGTTTGGGGCTCCCTCCACTGAAATGTATTTATTCATTTCTTTCTCCCCATTGGGAACCCAAAGCAGTTTACAGCGTTCTCCTCTCCTCCATTTTATCCTCACAACAACAACCCTGTGAGGTAGGTTAGGCTGAAAGTGAGTGACTGGTCAAAGGTCTTGGGTATGAGCCCTTACTCATTATAATTCTCTGTTGAAGTGAGTATAGAAGGAAAGATCATGGCTGTCATTTGGCACAGTCTACAGCAGTCCTTATATTCAAACTAGAAATCAGAATGGAAAATCCATTTTACATCAACTAATTACAAGCTGGCTTTTGGGAATGGGAAGGATGAAGTAGAGACAAGCCTGTAATATTCAGTGTGCTAAGAACAACAATTTCCTATGTGTGTAGTAGGAGAGTAAACAAAACTAATAATAATTGTATGGCAGTGTGTGTAGTATAGCCAGGAAATCCTAAGATTGTCTGGCAGCTAGAAGTTCTAGCTCCTTTAGCATTATGCAATACTAAGTGATGAGCTAGACCTGTTTCAGAGGTGGTTTGCCATTGCCTGGCTCTGTGTCACACCCCTGGTATTCCCTGGAGGTCGCCCATCCAAATAGTAGCCAAGGCCAACCCTGCTTAGCTTCTGAGATCTGATGAGATCAGGCTAGCCTGGGCTATCCAGGTCAGGTCAGGTCAGGGTTGAGCTGATATGATGTGGGTGTTCAGCCAGATATTGCTGAATGAGTGGCTGTTACGGTGATTCACGAGAACTGTCATTATAGAACAGGAGGGCACAACTCAAGTCACTCTGAGGGCCACTTTACTGTTTTATGCATTCAAGAAGGCTACACGGCTGCATGAAAGCGTTTCCATCACATTTCAGCCCAGTGTTTTCTCTTCTTTAGCCCACTCTCTGTTCACAGGCAGAGCACTGCCAGTTGCTATTGGGAGGATGTTGCTTTCATCCCCTGCTTGTGCAGTTCATTAAATAAACCTATGTGGTTAGTCAGTGTGAGAAACAGGATACTGGACTATGTGAACCTTTGGTATGGGGCATTTACTTCTGTTAACTCCCCCTTTCTCTCTGGATCACAGCATATGATACGGCTCCCAACCACCTGGAGAAAAGAATGTCTTGCCCCTTTAACAGAGGCTTAATGTATGGAAATAGGTAGTTAAACTGCACAGATGTAAATAATGTCACCTAGTAAACAACATCCCATTAAAGCCTCTGTTAAAGGGATAGGACATTTTTTCCAGGTTGTTGGTAGCTCTAACCACATTAATCTACACTTCCACTTCTGCAAACCTTCCTTCTTTTCCTCTTTTCACTTTATAGTGTTCTCTCTTTCTGTTCCTCTTAGCAAATTTTCTGTTATCTGCATGCACATATCTCTTGCTGCCTCACTTGTACCCCATCGCAATTATCATTTGTTTAATCTGTGAACTATGTGCAATTCTGGTCACCACACCTTAAAAAGGATATTATAGCTTTGGAAAAAGTGCAGAAAAGGGCAACTCGAATGATAAAGGGGTTGGAACACTTTCCCTATGAGGAAAGGTTAAGGCGCTTAGGGCTCTTTAGCTTGGAGAAATGACAACTGAGGGGTGACATGATTGAGGTTTATAAGATTATGCATGGGAAAGAGCAGGTAGAGAAAGAGGTACTTTTCTCCCTTTCTCGCAATACAAGAACTCGTGGGCACCTCCATGAAATTGCTGAGCGGTCGGGTTAGAATGGATAAAAGGAAGTACTTCTTCACCCAAAGAGTGATTAACACTTGGAATTCACTGCCACAGGAAATGGTGGCGGCTACAAGCATGGACGGCTTCAAAAGGGAATTAGATAAGCATATGGAGCAGAGGTCCATCAGTGGCTATTAGCCACAAGGTATAGATAGGGACTCTGGGGCAAGTGATGCTTTGTCATCTTGGTGCTTGGGGGGGTCAACAGTGGGAGGGCTTCTAATGTCCTGGCCCCACTGGTGGACCTCCTGATGGCACTGGTATTTCTGGCCACTGTGTGATACAGAGTGTTGGACTGGAAGGGCCTTTGGCCTGATCCAACATTGGCATCTCTTATGTTCTTATGTTCTTAACTATTGGAGGGTGTGGCAAATGGCTAGGGATGCCTATAATCAACCCACGGATTTTATACTGTGCAGTTCCAGAGGGGTAGCCATGTCAGTCTATTGTAGCAAAATAAAACAGAAGTCCAGAGGTACTAGGCATATCAGCTTGCCTCCCATGACAGACAACCTCATGCCATCTCTTCTCTTACAGCAGAAGAAAATGGAGAAATGCTGTTGTGGGTGCAGCAATATCACTTCCAGCTGCTGTGTCCACACCACTCTAGGAAATTCCCCAGTCTCTATGATCTTCACCATAGAGACTGGGGGACCTTCCAAAGCATCATGAGATGAGGTGATGTCACTTCCAGGTCACATCATTGTGACACATGACACTCCCCCTTCCGTGCCCCCCCCCCAAGTTAACAAGATTGCTAGGTGCAAGCCTAGCAATTCTAAACAGCAGCTTAAATACTAACAATATTTATTCCAGCATGAGCAAACCTGTTTTGACCTCTGGAGAGGCCACTGTGACAGCTTTACCAAAGCATTTAAGGTGGCCATATTGGTATCTACTAGTTTCTTTTCAGTAGTAGCTCCTGCTTTGTGAAATGGGCTGCCTGATGAGAGTGCCATATTTAGAAGTCGTTAGGAGGCAATGTAAGGCTGCTTTATATGTTAGGGCTTTTGATTGGGTTTAAATTGCAGAGATAAAAGGGGGTAGGGATTTTGATTTATTTTGTATGATTTTTAATCTTGGAATTGTAAGCCACCTTGAGCTATGGAAAGGCAATCTATAATATTTTAATAATATTCATGGGATGTTGTTAAAGGAGGAAAGCCTTGTTGGCCAGTTTGGTGTAGTAGTTAAGTGCACAGACTCTAATCTGGGAGAACTGGGTTTGATTCCCCACTCCTCAGCCCCACGTACCTCACAGCGTGTCTGTTGTGGGGAGAGGAAAAGAAAGGAGTTTGTAGGGCAGGGTATAAATCCAATCTCCTCCTTCTCTTCTTCTTCTTCTTCATTATTTATTTATTGAATTTCTACCCCGCCCTCCCAGCCAAGGGCAGCTCAGGGCGGCTTATTCTTCTTCTTTTACCAATTTTATTTAGTACAGCTACAAGAGTGCTTTAGTGCTTGCATTGTTAAGAGAAGAAATGAGCATCCAGTGGTTAATTTTAAAAATGCTAAAAACAAAGGGAAAAAAGCACGTGTATGTGTGCATAAAATTGTGTCCCTTATCAGTAAGATTATAGGTGCTATCTCATAGGTGCCTTGCCCCCAGACAATTGTATTTAAAGTAACAATACTACCTGGGAGTTTAAAAAGTCCTATTTTTCTCAACAACAATATATTGCCCATTTAGTGCTGGGGAAATGTAATATTCTAACACAAGAAAAGCTGCTTGAAGAGAAGATGTTTAGAGCCCCTACCAAACTGCATTTATGGAACAAAAACCTGCCACCTGTGTACATTCTGATAATGTCTTTCATTGTAGAGAATAAATTACTGTGTAAGTGATTAATTTAAAGGAGATTTTTGTTTAAATGTCTAGTGTTATAGAGCAGGGGTCCTCAAACTACGGCCCGTGGGCCACATGCGGCCCACCAAAAACATTTATCCGGCCCGCCGGGTGTTTTTGCCGCCGCCGCCTGTCCTGCTTAGTAGCCGACTCGTCCTGGGCCCGCAGTGCGCATGTGTGGAATGTGCACCGCACTCAGGGCCCAAGTCAATCAGGGCTCAAGTCAATCAGCACATGATGTGGTCCTCTTCTCAGTTCCGCGCCGCGTGGCTTTGTGGGGGGGGGGCGGGATGGTCGGCTAGTTCGCCCCCCCCCTCTTCTCAGTTCCGCGCCACGTGGCTTTGTGGGGGGGGGGCAGGATGGTCGGCTAGTTCCACCCCCCCGGCCCCCACCCCCGGCCCTCCAATGGTCTGAGGGACAGTGAACTGGCCCCCTGTTTAAAAAGTTTGAGGACCCCTGTTATAGAGTGTTGTGAGGCAAAGTACCCCTGACTCCCCTCAAGGGTTAATGTGAATGCCAATGGGCTTGTTCCATCATGCAGTTGTTATTAATTGATCTTTCTGCCTACATACCCCTTATCATCCTCAAGGCCAGACTTAGGAATGTGATAATTAGCTCTTCATGAGGATGGGAGGGGGAAATCAGAAGTGATGAGGTAACTTTCTAGCGGGTTCCAGCAAGAATGTGTCCTGACTGGCCAAAAAACTATAACTGAGCTAAGAGCCTGGAGAAAGGAAACTAGCTTGGATTCTGATGGACTAAAGGCCTGGACTATGATATGCTTATATTGCAATGGACAGCAACATAGAAAACATATAAGCTATGGCCTTTGACTCTTGGACTTAAGGTTTGTGCCATCTAATGCAGATCTTGAAAATGTGTTCAATAGTTAAGATAGCTTTTTTTTTTTGCTGTGTGATTTTAGAGTGTTGTGTTGCTTGAAGATTAGAAATTAAACAAGGGGCGGACCCGCAGTACTCGCGGGGGGGAGGAGCTCCAGGAGGAAGCAGCAGGAGGGGGAAAGTCCCCCCCATCCCACCGGTTCCCCCGTCTCCTCAACCCCCCTGCACCCCCTGGCTCGATTCCTCCCCCCAAGCGCTGGTTTCCCCCTCTGCCGCCGCCGAAGCGCTGCCGAGGGAGGGGCCCGCTCGGGCCGCGGGGGGGTGGGCTGTGTGTTGAGGGGAGGGTCGCCCTCCGGCTGCGCACACACACACACACCAGCTACCTGAGCCGGGCAGTGCAGCCTCCGCCATGCCGGCGGCCCTCCGCCTCGGCTCGCCTCGCCTGCCGCCCCATCCAGCCGCGCAAACGCCGCCCGCCTTGCCTCGCTCGCCGGGCCAGAGCGCCCCCTCCGGACGGGCTGTCTCACGCCGGGGCTTGCCGGATCGCAGCCGAGGAGGAGAAGGAGGAGGAGGAGGAGGGAGGAGGTTGGACTCCCCCCCGCGGCCCGCGGGTGCCTCAGAGCGACCGACCCCCCCTTCCCTCCGCCCGGGTCAGGGGCCCCGCCGCGCTTTCCCATCGGCCGCGAAGCCGGACCTCCCCTCGGCCCCCTGGCCAGCTCCGAGGCGGCGGCAGCGGCAGCAAGGTCGGCTACAGAGCGTTCGTGCGCATGCGCACGAACGCTCTTTCACTTTCGGGGGGATTTAAACATCCCCCCAATATTTTTTTTTAGTTTTTAGATTTTTGTGCACCCCTGGGGACTGCCCCAAGAGTGCACAAACCTCCCCCGGCCCCCCAGCTGCCCCCGGAGCGCTGATTTAGCAATCCGCACTCCGGGGGCAACTTCGCAATTAGATATATAGATAAAACTTCATATATTTTTTTAAAAAATAAGAATGGTTTGGTTACTTGTGTACAACAGCCCTGGGGACCCATGGGGTTCAGCCTTGGAGTTTTTGACAAGTGGATATTTAGATATTTGTTTGCACTAAAACTGCCCATTATTCTTCTTTGCGCATAAACATGTGAAGGAAATGAAAAGCCATATGGTAAATATATGGTATTTGTGAATGACCATTGTCCTTTCCTCTGTAACTCAATTCATACATCACTAGGGCATTATGGTTTCTACTCCACTTTGATTGGGCCCCATTTGCACCAGTGATTATTGGATGGGGGAATAATATGTGATAGGCATATCACATGGGAAAACAGTTTTAGCACCCTCACCCACAGGGCACACCTACACCATGAGATTCTATCATCCTAATGTCATGTGACTACCACTCTATCCCTGTGATGGAGCAATCAGTTCTTAGGGTCATTTCACACAAGCAGTTCAAATCCTAGACAAGGATAAAACTTTCCAGCTGAGGCCTGAAGCATTCCATGTCTCCAAAGGAATAAGCAACCTTTGTACAGCAGAACACACCAATCTTTTCTTCTAGTGCACTTGTGCTTTTTCTAGTCTGTTGCCTGCCCAGAAATGACATAGCATAAAATGCCAAATGAAAGCCATTAGAAAAATTATATGCAACCCATCAATGCAGGAGCAGCTACTGTGTTTTCCTTTAGTAAGCATATGCCACAATACATTTCCCCTTTAAGTCAAGAACAGAGTTTGGGAAGGGAAATATCCTGGTTTGGCTGCAAGAGGATGAGGATGGCTGCTCATTCTGTGGACTATTTTCCATATTCCACATCCACTTATGGGGAACTGACAGCTTCTTTACACCCTTAACAATGAAAAGCAGAAAAACTTTGGACAAGTGTAAAAGTTAGTTACCTTGTTAAACCAGTCAGCACCTTTGGAAGCGCCTAAAAGAATGTAAAGGGGAAATGAACATCTTCAGCAGAAACACTGGATCATCCCTTGTTCAAAGCATAATTTGCTTACCAAGTGTGAGTTGTCCCCTTGAAAACAGGGGAGAAAGGTCCACTGCACAAATAGTTTGTGCAGGCTTTCCCCATTCTTCATCTGGCGTCCTTGTTACATTTTTTAAAATCAGTAAAAGAAAAAAAAATGATTCTGCCTGGGATAGGGCATAAAAGACTGCTTGTCTTCTCTTTCCCGCCTCCTCCTTTTGCCTGGTTGGTTCAATATTCATTCATGGGAGCATCCACTTATGGATCACAAACTTTCTTTGGCTTTCTATGTCATTGCTCTCCCCTTTCCCCTTCCTCATCCATCTGCCCAATATACCCACCAGATAAAAATATTAACGTACAATAAAAGGTACTTTCCTCAGTTGTCTCAATCCTGTCACCCCAGCCTCGTCCATTCTGCAGGCCTGCCTGACTTGCAGAGCTGAGCGTGGGTCATTTGTACTAATTAGGTCACCAGTATTGTACCCGTTCTCACTCTGCCGCATGGGAACTGTATTTCAGCCCAGTAAATTCTGAGCATACGGCAGCATAATGAATGCCATGAACAAATGAGTGCCACTAAATACACAAGGGCAAAAGCAGCACATATATTCGAAATGTAGCTGATTCTAACAGTGCAGTCCTAAACAGAATTACAACCTTCACTTCACTGGACTTAGAAGGGAGCTTAGCACTGCACTTTAACTGTTGAACAGTTTGTTATACAATTTGTCCATGGTGACCCTGGGACATATCAGCATGCTCCAGTACCAGCTGCCTGACATGCTACTGTACTGAATGCTTGCACTGAACTTGAAATGTTATTAATTTTGAATTGTGAGCAAGTCATTGTTAATGATCGTATGAGGTACTCACCTCAGCGGAAAATAATCACAGAGAAAACTACAGGCTTTGAATGCTTGTTTTGCAAACACTGAATCATTGCTGGTACTCATGGGCAGAACTTAATTTGTGGACTATACTTGTGTTGAGTGAAAGAATATGTAAAGTTGCCTGTGAGCATGTGCAATGGACAATGCCCTCGCCCATAAAGGATTGCAGTCTGTCTCTATAGCCTTGGGATGAAGTAGGAGGACTTCAGTGGGAAATGGTAAGGCTCTAAGGCTAGATCCTTGGTTTTTAAAATAATGTTGTGTCTTTAATGCTAGGTATCAAAATAAGGGGGCAGTATAGTTTCAAACATTGAGCAAACTTCAGAGGACGGCGGAAGACAGGAAGGCCTGGCGTGATCTGATCCATGGGGTCGCGAAGAGTCGGACTCGACTGTGCGACTTAACAACATAGTTTCAAACAGGCATACAGTTTAATATGTCCAGTTCCTTCTCTGTCTGGAACTGCAGACAACTTCCTTTTTTCATGCTCCTGCCCATGACAAGTCAGAGAATGGAATCTAGTAGTTTAAAACACTGGCCTGGATTAAAGGAACACAGTTATCAAAAGACTGCAGTTGACAGTGCAATCCTGAAGCCACTTTCCTGGAGGTAAGCCCCACTGAATAGACCAGAGTAGGATTCTGAGGCCCTGTCCATACGAGTGGTTTTGGGCTGGGAGAGGGACGGATCGGGGCCACACCAAACAGGCGCGATCCCACAGCAACATCTGGGAATCGTGCTGCACCCATTCCCAATCCGCCCCTCCTGGCCAAAACCCGCACCAAAAAAGAACCACCTACCTGGGTGGTTCATCCTGAAGGGCCGCGGCAAGTGCGGCTGTGGGATCGCCAGCGCGTCCTTGCGCCAGCGCATCCCCGGCTCCTGGCCGAACTGTGCATGTGTGAGTTCTTTTCCCTCCAGTGTATTCATTCTGCAGCTACAATGTGTGAGCATGCGCAGTTCGCCAGCCTCCCCTTCCCACCATCGCTTTCTCCCCGGCATCTGATCGTGCCGGGGAACGACAGCGCCGCGGCGTGGGATCCCGCCCAGCGTCTCAACTTTGGTGCGGCTCAGAATTAGCCGCGCTTCGCCCGTCGCTTTTCCTGCCGTGTGGCAGCAGCCTGAGTAGACCTGCTTAGGATTTCTCCCTTTCAGGGAAACTCTTTAAGGCCCATTATGCATGCACAGCTTACTGCAGATTTGCCGAGCGGTAAGCTTGACTTCGGATTCTGTTCCCACCTTATGCACCATTCTTTTCCCTCCAGTGTATTCATTCTGCAGCTACAATAAAAAAAAACCCTGCACCTTTTCTAAATTGGGGTGTGATATGTGGACGGTGGCGACCAATGTTTTTTTTTTTAATTTATGCAATTGCCCTATCACAGCTGCGCAGTAGCATCGAGCGAGCATCTTCCATTTAAATCCTTATGGTTCAGGTTTTGTGCATGCACTTTAGCATTAGTTTCTTGAATGAAAGGGAACAGAAAGGAACACAGGCAAGTGGGGAATACCCACTGTCGAAATTGACCAGACTTTTATTATTGTTTGTACAACAATAATAACAAAAAGATCATAGTTCATGACATAACATGCAAATTTGTGAGTCAAGTTGCACTTCTTCAGATTGTATGTACCAAAAAATTAAAAGGGGGAGAAAAGATACTGTTGAGAGATGGGATTAAGTTTTTGCAGACTGTATTAGAGCTGTGATTTGTATTTTAAATTTCAGGTTTTCCAGAAGTATGCTGCCATGATGAAACAACAAAGGAGCTCTCTTTGGAAATGCAACAACTGGTGGTTAATCAAACCTTGTCTGTACTACTGTACTGAACTCTCATGTTCCTTGTGAGAGGTAAGGGACAACCAAGCACTACTAGCCAAGGCGGAGATTAATTTTAGAAAAAAATGAAAGAAAACCATAATAATGCATCAATAATGAAAAATAATATATCATGTCTAGTGTTAAAACTCAGTCCCTTGCCCCCAAAACTCATGGTAACAGATCATGACCTGAATGAGAATTTTGTATCTTGGCTGCTTAGTTGTTCTGACATAAAACCTTTGATTTCATACCTGGTGGGGAAATAAATTCATCTCTTTGCATTCCAAGGCTGTAGGCATACAGGGGATGTTAACCATCAGCATGCAGTCTGGCAGACTCTTCTAAGTCCTTCCTGACCTCTTGGACAACTGAGACCTGCCATTTTTAAAAATCTAGGTCAGCCACCTGTGTCCATCTTTGCTAAGGGAAAAACTAGAGGGAAAACATTGGTAAATATTTTAAATATCTGGCCCAACTGGAAGGGGGGGGGGAATCAGAATTCATAAGCCTTGGTGCAGAATATAAATGTAACAAACCCACAGTAATGAATGAACTGTGAATGAATAAGTCATAAAGAGACCTCAGCATACAGAAGGTGACTTTCTTTTTTTGGAAGACTGAGGCTCACCTGGTCCCAACTGGTGCTTCTCTTCTTTGTGCATTCTTGAGGCCAGACAATAAAGCCAGCCAGCATGGTATGGCAGCAGGCAGCAGCCTTTGCACACCCACAACAGAAAGTCAATAGACAAAGCTCTTAATAGAAACGCAACTGCCTGTTTACCCAGAAATATTAAACAACCAGATTTCCCCTCTGGTTACAGCACAAAATTCAATCAGCTTTTTAGATCTTAATGCAGTTCAACAGGGGAAAGCAGGGAAGACAGGAGCTCTTGTGGCAATCTTGTGCCTTATTATGACTTTTCAGAATGGCCGTGAAACATGGATCAGCATGAGAGCAAGCAAGCTCTAACCTGCTGGGGGTTTGGGGGCCTTGGGATTCACTGCAGTGCAGGCTGCAAGAAGAGTTTAGGATGCCTGGAAGAAAGCTACCATAGGAAGAAGCTTAAGGGAATCTTTGTTTTAAGGAAGAGTATGCCTGAAGGGTTTGTATGGAAAACCATAATGCATTTTATGTGCGTACATGTATCCACACAGACATAATGCTGTAAGAGACTGGGGGATTTGGGCCTGATTGAGGCATTTTGGCCTGCAATAATTGCTTTCACAGTATTCCTCATTGTTATTGAATGTATTTATATACCACCTCATCATGAGGTTTCTGAGATGGCTAAATAGATGAAAACATCTCAAAATAATAAAATGCAATAAAATATAATTGATAACATGGTATCATAAGAATGCAAAATTGTTCCACAATAGTGGAGTGTAATAGCAGTGCAATAAGAGCTGAAGAAAAAATTAACAAGCAGCAGCATAAAGAACAGTCCAAAAAAAGCAGCACACCAACATCTGCCAAGCGTCCCGCTCCTGTCGGCAACCCATTTTGCTCTGCTGCAGAAGCAGAGTAAAAAGACACTGGGGAAAACCCAGTAGCAAATGGGTTTGCTACGGGCCAGGAATGGACTTTCCCCAGTGTGATTGCGCCAGCGTGCTTCCATGGCATTGGGATGGTCTGATCAGGCCACCCTGACCCCATGTCATTGTTTTTCCCCCGTTTCGGTATGCGCATCATCGCACACTACATAGGGAGCACTCTGTGCGGAGATGTGAATCATCGATCCCTCGTTGAAATGCACCGGAAATACATGGCCAAACCCCCCCCGACTTACCCGCGGTTGCATCTGATCATGCAGTGGCGAGCCACCCCCGCAGCTACCAGGCACTGTGTGATCGCACAAATGTGGGTTAAATTCCTGTGGAGCAAATAGCCTCGCTTCCCCCTGCATCATCTCACGTTTGTGAATACTGCCATGGCTTACTAAAAATGACTCCTTTTTGGTTCGATTTAGCTGTGTTTTCTGAGAGTTCACAAAATGTGGGCTGTTCTTCTGCATTATATTGTACTAGCCTGCTACCCGCGCTTTACTACAGTATTTAAGTTCCGTAAATCCAGTTATAATACTGATGATGTGAAATTTGAAATGTGACATTTGTTGTAGGAATTCTAAAACAGAAGATTGTAGTGTAAGAAATGAAGTTAGACATACGTACTTTCTTTTTTCTCTGCTGAAGGACCTCTCTCTAGACCACATTGCTGGTTCTGCCCTCAGGTGCTAGGATCACCAGGCTGCTTGATGAGCTCACTCTGGAGCAGGCCACATAGAACTGTTCATTTAAGAAGCAGTCGTCTGTTAAGTCAACTCCTGCTATCTTCCATTTAAGTGATGGCCTCTCTACTTGTGTTCCTGGATTGTTTTGCTCATATGGAGACTGTGTTGTTCTGAGCACCCCAGGGTGATCTTGCTGGTACTTGGCCTGTGCAGCTCAGTGAACTGCAGGAGTACTATGTGCTGACGATACTACTGGGGCAGGCTCCCTCATGGCTTTAAGCACCCTGCAACCGCTACTGCACCTGACAGACAACAAGGGGATAGTGTGTTGGAAGCCATCAGAGGCTTGGCCAGCAGCTTTGCTTCACCTCACAGGTGGTGAAAAGTACTGGGTTCGCTGCATGGAGGACTTGGACGACAACATGCGTCTGCACACGTTTATTGTACTTAACATCAGACTAACTAACGGCCCAATAAGGCCAACTATCAGGGGTCATTTGGGGGGGGGACGCGGGGGGACGCGGGGGGACGCCATCCCCCCGGGTGAGGTGCGGGAGGGCGGGGCCTGGAGCTCCCTGCTGGTGCCCGCTGGAGGTCGCCGCCGGCTGTGGGGAGGACACACTTCTGGTGATGTGAGGGGGTGTGGCATATGCTAATGAGTTATGCTAATGAGTCCCCTAGCTCTTTTTCTACGAAATGACCCCTGCCAACTATATACATACCCACCTAGCACCCCTTAGTCCCATTGGAGGGTTTGAATTTCCCGCCAAAGTGGCTATTGGTTGATGCTGGGGGAACTAGGATCCTATGTTCCTATTGTTCAGGGGAGCCAAGCTCCTGACTGTGCCGTGGACCCCTGGTGGCGGTCCATGGACATAACAGGTGGTTCTTGGCCACTCCTAATTTTTTCAACTGTCATTAGCTGTTTGCAGTCCCCTGTAACTTTGGGTTTTTTTTACCTCAGAACACTGAGCTCTGCAGCTGACCAATCAGAGAGTGGGGAGTGCAGAGAGGCAGCTGCCTGGCAGCTGCATAAGAATCAATGGGGGAGCACATTTCCCCCCTTTTGACCCACTTAGGGGTCAAATTTTTAAAAATCCCTTCTTAGCGAGCACCTATGCCATGGTAGGAACACTCTCGCTGAATTTGGTGTCTCTAGGTCCAGCGGTTTGGCCTGGGCGTTAATTTTACGGTGAGGGGACTTTCTTTTATATATATAGATGTCATGGTCATAGGGTTGCCAAGTCCCTCCTGGCCACTGGCAAAGGGGTGGGGGAGTAGGGTGGCCAGCTCCAGGCTGAGAAACTCCTGGAGAATTGGGGGTGAAGCCTAGAAAGGCCAGGAACCTCAGTGGGGTACAATACCATACAGTCAGCCCTCCAAAACATCCATTTTCTCCAGAGGAACTGATCCCACTAGTCTGGAGATGAGCTGTGATTTGGGGTGATCCCCAGGTTCCACTTGGAAGCTGACTTCCATATATGAATTTGTAAACAGCCCCGAATATATAGAAGGTGGTCTGTACATTTTAAAATGGATAAATAAAAACATATCTACAAGTTAGAAAATAGCTGAAATAGTGACTTACTTTTTCTAGGCGGAAAGTAGGCAGAAACATGGAAAAAAGATATGTAAGAAACATGGGAAGGAAGCACTGCAGCCTTGGCTAGAAGTTTGGTTAATGCCTTTTCTTTTTGCATGAGACCTGAAAGCAGGTGGTTTGATCTGGGGAAACTGGGCTGATGTTCTTGTCAATTTGTCAGCTGAATTCTGTATCCCTGTAATAGCTAGTTGACTTGTAAAACTATATTGACAGAGAAGTCAAACTCTTCCATAACTTTTTAAAATGATTATGTAGGCAGTTGGCACATAATCACCAGCCACATATGCACTAAACAAATCTGTAGACCACTGGGTGGAGGGCGTGTTCAGAAGATGACATGCATTCAGAAATAGATATAAAATTGAGATGACTAAAGTACAAGTAAGTCATGTACACTATAACGAAATGCTGCAAAATGGTGCAGCAGCCAGTAGAATCGAAAAAAGTAAACAGGCTGTTGTGTTCTTAATACTAGGTATCAAAATAAGGAGGCAGCATGGCTTTAAACAGGAGCACAGTTTAATAAGTCCACTTCTTTCTCTGTCCAGAGCTATAGTGAATGCAACTTCCTTTCCCCCTGTTCCTGCCCACACCAAGTCCTGTAATGGATTTGTGCAATGTAAAACACTGACCTGGGTTCAAGGAAGGGAGTTGTTAAAACACCACACAGGCCACTGCTGAAATGGAGATACAGAGTGGGAAATTTCCAGGCTGCTCCAGAACCTATTAGCAGCTCCAGGCTTCAAACGCAAAGCACGAAAGTAATAAAAATTAAAACAGTAATTATACTGTTGAGTGCATACTCTAACCCCTGACCACTGGTGTAATTTAACTTATTTGCAGTCAGGAGTGAACAGTGAGGTAGACAAGCTTGTGGATGAAACAAAATTACTCACCACGGTGGCGCAGGCAGTAAGGGAAGCCTGCTTTAAAACATCTGGGCGAACAGCTCCGACTGTTCGATCCCCCACCGCGGTCAGGGTGAGCTCCTGGCCCTATGTCCCAGCTCCCGTCGACCCAGTGGTTCAAAAGCCCATTAAAGGGCAAGTAGATAAAATGGGGACCTGCTATTAGAGCAGGGGGGCACCCACCTCAGCTGTAGTGGCGACGGCGGAGAATGGAGAACAATGAGCGGCGGCGGTGGCAGAGAAAATGGCGGCTGGTGAGACGAGGTGACGGATGAAGGAGGCTGGACCAACTAGACATGGAGGCAGAGTGACGCGGCAGGCCGGAGCCTGATTTGGACGGAGGCCGCTGCGAGCATGCGCAGAAGCACAAGTGGTCCTGGCCTGGAGGCGGAGTTACGACAGCCGGAGTTACGACAGCCGAGAGGTGGAACAACAAAGACCAGTGCCGAAGAAGGGTCGCCGCAGGACTGTCCCTTCACAAGGAAGAAGATCTGCTACAGAACAAGGGTGCCTGGTAGGAATTTCACCTTCCCGACATACATGTGGCCCTAAATTAGGATTGTTCGGAATTAGAATTGTAAGCTGCTCAGAGCCCCTTAGGGGGGTGAGCGGGATAGAAAGTTGAAATAAATGAATAAATAAACCACTGTAAAATCTCAAGGGGAATGTGAAGAATGAAATAATTTGGGAGAGCAAAAGGATGACGAACACCATTATTGGAGGCATGGTCCCCCCCGCATGTATTAAATACTTCATAGAATGGAAATAAATCAAATTTAATCCACATTGTATGTCATTCATATATGGTCACTGAAAACCAAGAGCATAGAATGGGTAGTAGCAGGGCCGGCTCACCCGCTAGGCAAACTAGGCATTCGCTTAGAGTGTGAGCCGGCCCGAGGGGCGCCAAACAGGACCCAGCCCCCCCACCAAAGCTCCCCAGCACCCACCAAAAGCCTAGGCTTCCCTGACCATAAGAAGCCCTGCTTCCCGCCTTCCCGGCGTCGCGCGCGCCTCAGTGCCCCTCTGGCCCCGCCCCCGCGAAAAGCCCCACCGCCGCCCAGGAGAAGCCCTGCTTCCCGTTTGTGATGCTGGGTGCGGTGCCTACCACCTCTCCCCTCCATTGGCTGCCCTTGCTTGGTGAGCGATCGCCCCTTGCGGAAGTAGTTCTGGCTGGGTACTAAAAACACCCTCCAACAGGCCTCATGCGCGCTCGAAGGCATGGAGTCGGTTGAGCCTGGCTGTTCAGGCGGAGGAAAGGGGAGCTGCGGCCCGGGTCTCGGGCGCTGTGAAAAGCTCGCCTCGGAACTCCAGGTGCCATTGTCTTCGCTCCCTGAGCCATGGCGGGGAGGAGGAAGCCGGTCCTCTGCCTCTGGAGTACCCCTGGGGGCGCTGATCAGCAGGCAGGGAAAAGGCAGAGCTGTACAGCAGTGGCATCCTCAAGGGCTGCAAGGTGAACCTCTGGCCGGGGGGGGGGGAGCACGCCCGCTTTCCCTCTCTCCTCTCTTCCCCTCGCCCAGTCCCTGTGCGCCTCTTAGTACCTGCGGTGCTCTTCTTCCCCTTATCTCTTAAGCGCAGCCTTCTGCCTTTCCCCTCGCCCAGTCCGGTGAAGCCGAGCCAACAAAGGTTCATCCAAGCTATGCGCTTTCCTGTGCAAGGCACACTTTTTGGAATGCACGCACACACAAAAGCTCAAAATAAACTTTTGTTGGTCTAAAATCTGCCCCTGGACTCAACCTTTGTTCCGCTGCTTCAGACCCACATGGCTGCCTGCCCACCTGGAACTCTCCTTCTCCTGGAGAAGGCAGGAGGCTTTTTTCATTTCTCTGCAGCGCTGGAAGGGTTAAACCTGTGGAGCCTTTTGCTAGAGAGGCCAAGCAAGGGGGGGGGAGAGAGGAGAGGCGCTTTTCCGGGGGTGGAGGAGTTGCAGAGAAGCCGCAGCAGGAAGAAGCCGCCCAGCCGGCCCCAGGAAGGGTTCCTTCGAAGTAAGGCGGCGGCGGGGGGGAGAAGCTCGGAGGTCTGGTGAGGGAGGGAGGAAGGCCAGGATGACTCTCAGCCGGGATTGCAAACTCCCGACAAATTGCTGGACATTCTTTTGGGGGGAGATTCTGGGAAATGCCCGGTTTGGGGGCAGGGAGGGACCTGAGATGGGAACCAGGGCCGTAGAGTCCTCCCTCTGGTGCAGCCCTTTTTCTGCAGGGGAACCGATCTCTGTCCGCTGGGAAGAGGTTGTAATTCCAGGGAAACTTCAGGCCCCACCTGGAAGATGGCAACTCTTTTAGCCCCCAGTTTTGTCCCACTGTGGAAGGAAGGGAAAGCAGGGCCAGAGAGAGGAGCTCCGAAGAAGGACACGTTCCCATCCCTCGGGCTCAGTCTGTATACTTTGCACCCAGAACCCAAGTGGGGAGCGGAGCCCACCCCAGGCAGGCTGGCCGAGTACTTGCCCTCCAGCCCCCAAGAAGGGTCTGTGGAGGTGATGGTCCCCCTCCTCCAGGGCACCTGGAAGGTTGGAGGCAGCCACCTCTTTCTCCTGCCCCCCCCCCACCTGGGACAAATGAAGTGATCCTCACAACAGCCCTGCAAGGTGGATGAGGCTGAGAGCGCGAGAAAGTGAGTGGCACATGGTCACCCAGTGAGCTTCCATGGCAGTGTGGGAATTCAAAGACTGGCTTCTAAAATAGATTTCATAGACATGCTGTTTTCTCCTCTTTTGTAAGCTGCCTGGAGGGCTTTGGCTATGGGAAAGGTCAGACCTATTTTATATAAATAAAATGTCCCTTGTCCCTATTAATGTGTCTTCGTCTTTTTTACCTAACTCTGCTATTACTGGTAGAAAAGAGCAAGAGTCCAGTAGCACCTTAAAGACTAACAAAATTTGTAGCAGGGTAGGAGCTTTCAGCAGCTGGACTTCCTTCTCTCCAGGCCCTGCCTGGAGGTTGGCAACCCCATAATTGGTGGGCGTGTGTGTGGGGGGCACCAGAAGGTGGCCTTGCCTAGAGTACAAAAAATCCCTGGAACCAGCCCTGGGTAGTAGAAACTATTGTAGAGACTGGCCCTGACTACCTCTGGCTGTTGCTTGAAATCATTCCTGCAGGGATATGTTGAAATAGGGAGTCTAGGCCACAAAATGGCATGTGAGGAACACAAAGCAGTATACATGGGACCACAACAAAATCTGAATATCATATTTGTTGATGGGGCTAAAACTGGCAAAAGATTGCCAGGAGAAAGTCTGTTCAAGTACTAATGAAAGCTCCCTGAAAGTGCCTGCTTGGGGGGGGGGGCTTCAGTGTGAGGAAGGGGAATGACTCTTTTAATGCTACAATAAGTCTTTAATGTACCCCATGTTTGCAGTTCTGGTCATCAATCATCAGTGCACTGCTAAAGGGCCATAGGTTTCTTCTGAATTAGATGCGTGAATGGACAGATATGCATTTTTCTGAAAAGAAAAGCCTTCCTGGGAGCAC
This sequence comes from Gekko japonicus, assembly GCF_001447785.1. Lineage (NCBI taxonomy): Eukaryota > Metazoa > Chordata > Lepidosauria > Squamata > Gekkonidae > Gekko > Gekko japonicus. Next base: position 205,976 of record NW_015159734.1, read on the forward strand.
AGATGAAACCAGCTGTTCTTTTTAATCATCTGAAAATAGTCCCCAGTGCTATTCCACTCATATTGTTTTCCCCTTGTTAAAAATGAAATCGAGCGATTGCATTTGTCACAACAGAAGTCAGAGGTACAGAGAGCAGGCACCCAGGTGATGGCTCCTTCTGTGCAGCACCACTAATTATATAGCTCAGTAATAACAAGTCTCCGTTCCACATGATAAGGGTGCGGGATGTTAGCCAGAAGCTACAAAATCTCTGGGAAGGGTGATGGGCAGGAGCCTTTAATGGGGACAATGCTGTCACTTCTGGAATGGAATACAGCCTTGGAACAACAGGACCAGCAGAGTAAGGCTGGAATCATTTAAAGCACTTTAATGATCTTTCAGATGTCTTCTGCTGATTCAGTTCATGTGCATGCCTTTCTGCTTTAAATGTCACTGCATTCCCTTCCAGCTACTGTCCCCTTGCCTGTCTTTTCCCATTGCCCTGCTCTTGTAGGACACGACCAATATTCCCTCTAAGCTGAGTTAGTGTGAGCTAGCTCACAGTTTTTTAGCCTCCGGCTCACACGTTTTTGTCTTAGCTCAGGAAGGATGGCTCCCGAGCAAACTAAGTTATGCAGTGGCCAAACTGCTTGCTCACAACTTTAATGCCAGTAGCTCACAAAGCAGAATTCTTGCTCAAAAGACTCCACAGCTTAGAGGGAGCATTGGACATGACTGGGGAAATGCCTTGTTAGTTTCTTTAAGAAGAGAAACACCGAGTACTAGGCCTGGTGCACTGCATCCTTTTTTGAAGGACAGACATCCTGAAAACTCCTTCCCTTTTCTCTGGGTGGGACAAGGGTAGACAGGGGCAGGCTTCCCAAGATGGGGGAAATTGACAAGACTTTCCTCTGGTTTTTGTCCTTTTCACTACAGCAGAGAAGAGGGGTGTCAAAGGAAATATGTAGCAATGAAAGCAGTGACAAGGCTCCTCCTCCAACTCCCATCCAGAGTAGAGTGGTTAAAAAATGTACACCAAGCTGGTTCCACACATGTAGAGTTCTATGGGGAAATGTTGAGAGGAAAGTTAAAACTGTGGTTCAGATAAAGCACCTGTTCACAGGGGACACAGCAAAAACACCCAGGTTGAAATGCCACTGTAAATCTGGCATTCTGCATGAACATGAGATTGATTTAATTGCCTCATGTAAACATATTTCAAGCTGAATTAATGTCTCACATTTTGCACCAGGAGAGAGGCTCATGTGGCCTTTAAATGACATGTAAGAAACCCATCCAGTGGTCTCCCAGAGATATGCCAAAGTGAAAGCATGCTGTATCTTTTTCATTATTCAGCACATGCTTCCTAAAGTGTGCTAGAGAGCAAACTTTTAGTGTCTCTGGAGTTGTTTTAGATTAAAAGAAAAGATGCACCACAAGCCATAAATATGAGACTTTATCCATTCTACACTGGGGATGAGGAAAATTTTTCACAGTCATACTTCTGTGCATTGTTATAACATCAGCACAGACTTATTGTCTTGTATCCTGCTGTGCCCTCGATTTTTCTTTTTGAATCAGGAGTTCATTGCATACACAATAGGCTTATGTACCATTCTGGCATATGCAACAGCCCCAAGCAAAGGAACTTTCTTACCCTCACTCCATCTCTCTGTGGCTTTATATTATGAGTTACATATTCCCAGGAACCCACCTTTGAGCATATCAAAGATCTACTTAAGATGCAGGGTCCCCCCCCCCTTTTACAGCAAATGGAATAAAAATCTAGTGCAAGTCGTTAAGTACAGAAGCTGCCAAAGGCAGGAACACCATTTCACAGCAAAAAGCAACAGGAAGTGAACTTCTGTGAATCAGCAACTGAACACCAAAGCCAAGGCCACTTGTTGTTATGGTTATAGTTTTTAACTAGCATTTATTAAAATTCAGTGATGCAGATTTGGTACTGTATGAGATGCTGTAAATAAGATGGGGAATTGTGGCTAGAGGAGTTTGCAACAGCAACACAGAACAGCAAATACCATTACTTGTTGGAATGTCAACAATGCTAAAAAGACAAATATGGAATCAATCTATATATATTTTATCTTGCATTTGTTCCACGGAACTCAGTAATCCATTTTTCTACCATCTGCTATAACAAGCTTGTGAGGTAGGCTTGGCTGGCAGAGTGATCCAGTGAACTTAATGACTAAATAGGGATTTCTCTCTGAATATTTCAAGTCTTAATCCAACACTTTAATCACTATATGTGACTGTCACTATGGTTATGTTGTGATTAGCATAAAGGATACCTCTTTTCCCCTTTAAAATGTAAATAAAAGCATAAGGAACAGGTTTTAGCTGGCAAAATCAAAGGAGGTTTGAGTGGTTAGATCCCCGTTTCCTTTCATTAGGGTTGCCACTTGCCAGCTTTGAGTTGGGAAATACCTGGAAATTTTGGGGGTGAGTAGGGTTTGGGGAGGGGAGGGACTTAAATAATAATAATAATAATAATAATAATAATAATAATAATAACTATTATTATTATTATGTTTACACCTCGCCCTCCCCGCTTTACAGCAGGCTCAGGGTGGCTTACACTGGTTAAAACAAACAATTAAAATCACATAAAATCATGTAAAATAGGGTGCATTGCCACAGAGTCCACCTTTTAAAGCAGCCATTTTCTCCAGGTAAACTGATCTCTGTTGCCTCGAGATCAGTTGTAACCCCAGGAGATCTCCAGCCACAGCCTGGATATTGGCCCTGATCCGAATTGTGGCTGTGTGTGCATAATTTACCTTTTACTGACTGAGGGAGATCTGTGATCCTTGTTACATCTGTTTGTGCCCCAGACAGTTTCAGCACCAAATGCAATTCACTTCCTGCTGTGTACTTGGCCTGCTTTCTTGGGTGCCAAATCCCTCCCTCTCCGTGATGCTACCTGAATAATCATAGTGTCACATATTTGGCTATATCATCACTATATGCAAGTGTCCTATAAAACTTGTACCATTTTTCCTAGTTATGTGAAATTCCATAAGGAGGACCTTTCAGTACAGAATATAATGTTTCACAGTTTTGCCTCAGTTGAATGGAAGACAAAAAAAACCATACAGCCACAAACATGTTTTCAGCAAAACTAATAGGAAATGAAAGCAAATAGTGCATGAATGCCATACCTAAATTAAATGACAATGGAATGCACACATCCTTGTTGCAAACAAATTGCTTCTCCCCTTGCAACTCTGGTGCTGTTTTCAGGAGAGACATTGCCCCTTCCTCAGGAGGCCAGCTAGATCACCTGCCATTAGAGATAATAAGCAGATCCCCCTCACACAAACATTGTCTACAAATGGAATAATCCTTTTCCCAATGGGATGTCTCCATTTTTCATCAATAGCATCATCTCATAGCCAAATCTGATTTGTTATGTGGTGCTCAGATATTATGTTCACTCTATGATTCTTCTTTAGTTGGGATCATGAAATACAAAATAAGTCTTTAAAACATAGCTAGAGCAACTATGGCTGTGGTCAGACTACAGGATTGGTGCGGTCTGGCCCCAGCTCTAAGTACTCCGTTGCAGTTTGTAACTGAGAGTTTTAATCATACATTCCACTCTGAACCGGCCTCATTGTGCACACACCCCGTGGCAAACATGGAGTGAGTGGTCAGGTGGCTTCTTTTTTAAAATCTGTCTTCTGCATATGCGCAAAACCGCTTATTTGAAGCATGCTCCATTTTGAGAGCTGGAGGAGGCTGCCTCCCCCTCTGAAAAACTCATCTTTTCAATTAACCTCCTTCCCCACTCTGTGTGCTGCAAAGCTGTAGGCAGAGGAATCAGCATAAAGAAAGACAAAGGAGGCTTCTCAGCCTGCCTTTCCTTCCCCACCCTTCTTGCCTCAGCAGGCAGCTGAAAGCTTTCTAATGTGCATGAAGATGTAGTTATGCACACATCGCTGACTAAAAAAAAAAGGAGAAAAAATGGAACAGAGCTATCAGACTTCCCAACAGGACTGAGCTTGCACTAGGGGAGTTCAGAGATCCGGGAATGCGGGGTGAAACGCTGATATCCATAAACACCATACTTTCCCCAGTGCCTTCCAAAGCGGGGCAGAACAGGGTGGCTATGACTGAGGCACAGAAGGCAGGTGTTGCTGGCTGATTGTGCTCTTTAAATCCACAAAGGTACCACAACAATATTGGTGCAAACTGCTTGTGTGACTGCAACCTGTGTGATGTGGGGGGAAATGTGAAAAATCACAGATTTCCACATCAAAGTTCCCAAAAATTTAGCATAGCTCTAGTATGAATGTAAAGAAAAGTCCTTACTACCCCTATGCCTGTAAGCTTCTCTCCCACAAGTACGAGCAACCTCATCCAGCTTTCTTTCTGTGAATACAGGATATAATAACTGAAACCGCTGCCAATACTCAGTAACAAGATAGGTAAAAACAGCAGCATTACTTAATTTTTTTTAGTGCTCCATCCTTAGTACTTGCTGATGAGTCTCTTAGGAGTGGTGATGCTGAGCTTCAATGAATAACAATAAGAGTCCATGTTAAAGTATCCAAAAGACTCTGCGCCTTATCACGGAGAGTCTTGCAATCTCCGGGCCCTGAGTGAATTCAAACTAATCCGATTTGGCAAGATAAACCTGTAGGATAGCTTAGAAATAATAGTTGCTTTTCAGTCAGGCTGCTGGTTTCTGAGACAGAATTTGAATGAATAAAATTGCAGTATAAGTTCTTATGTGCTCAAAGATTTGTCGATCATTCCTGTTCCAGATATCCTGTGCAATGGCACCATCTGTATTCAGGCCCCTGAGCCAGCATTTGGATTAAGCTCTCTTCTTTCCTCCCTTCAGAGTTTCTACCACAGCAAGTAAAGTAATGGCTGTGTGCTGTGTCCTGCTAGGCTGACTGATTTTGTGGTAACAATTCGGCATTAGTCATATTTTAAAGGAATTATTCATTACACCGATCTCTCCTGATTCATGGGGAGATAAAAATCAGATCGTCTTAGCTTCTTTTTCTTTATTAGCTAGCTACAGAACCTTCCAAATCAAATCAGAATATGGATGTTGGTTCCGTTCCATGGTGGGTCACTGTGGAATCAGCTGCCCCATCAGCGCCTGAGACCTCTGCATGGTCTCTCCTCACCTGAAAGACAGGAACATTTTCAGCCCATGGTGCAGATTCCATTCTACACTTATTCAAAAATAAATTTACCTTTAGTGGAGTGAAGCTGGCCCGGGGAAAGATGGCTGGGAGAAAGACTGGCTGGGGAAAAGATGTGCCAGTGGGCATAGTTATAGCCAAATGCACAGATGGCTTTAAAAGGGGCTTAGAATGATGGAGGATAGGTTACACATGATGAATAAAGGAAATCTCCATGCTAAGAGGTAGTAAACCTCTGAATACCAGTTTTAGGGGGCAACGTCAGGTGAAGGCCTTAGCCGCCATATCCTGTCTGTCAGCCCTTGAGGGCAACTGGTTGACTATTGTGTAAAAAGCATGCTTGACTGGATGGTCTTGTCTGATCCAGCAGGGCACTTCTTATGTTCTTATGTGTGCATGCAATGTGCACTGCCTGTCTACTCTTGGGCAGCTGTCTGTGGCTAAGCTTCCATACATCAGAGCCACAAGATAGCACAAAGCGTAGAACGAGACTTTACAACAAACAGGAAGTTGCTTCTGATATGTGTTTCTTTCTCCCCTATTAGGATTAGGTATTTATATGCTGAACCACAGGATTGTTGTTTTTAAATGATATTTTAGAACTTCTGAATGTATTATTAAATTATATATGATATTTTGTACATTTGCACTCCATGCATAGTTATATGTTATTTTCTTTTTCTTTGTTCCAACCTTTTTGGTTACCTTTCTCAAGCAGAGTTGTGTTTTTCTCCCCTTTTTTTGGTTGTACTCAAAGGGGAGAAAGTAACCTAAACCCAACATATAGTTCTGATCAAAGTCTCTTCTCTGAGAGAGGGATTTAGTGATTCCCTAAGGCCTGTTCCAGTGTACATCAGTTTCTTCAGGAACAGGCAGGAGTCAGGACTACACTTGAGTTGCAGGACAGCCAGTCCTCATTTGCTCTTTATGTATTCTTTGGCTATTTGCTGGTTTGCTCCAAGCCCTAGCCATATGTGGGTGAGGCAAGTATCTCAGGTTAACTTCCATGACAAAGACACTCCTGTGGTATTTCACTATAAATGAGACCTAATGGAGTTCTCCATAGTTTTCTATAGTGCTATATTCTTGGTAGAATGTCCCATCTAGGAGACCTGGATTCAAACCCCATATCAGCCCTAAATTTACAGGTTACCTTGAGAATTAATTTGTCTCATCATGTTAGCAATAGAAGTGAGACAACAAAGCATCTCATACTATAATGTGCTATTTACATTGTTCATATAAAAGCCAGTTCCTGACTTATGCTCTAAGCGTCACAGTCTGTGGTGCTCAAGGAATGGAACACAGGGAAGACAGAATAAACAGAAGTCTTTTGGTTGCCTAAAAGAATAATAAACTTTTATTCCAGTATAAGCTTTTGTGAGCTTGAACCTCAGGTGTTATGAGATCCTCACTAGTATGCAGACATTTTATGTAGGTGGCACCTATATAAAATGCTTGTATAGTAACGGTCTACTCATAGCATCTGTGGAATTCAGCTCTTATCTATGAAAGCTTCTGCTGGAATAAAATGTTGTTAGTCTTTAACATGCCACAAGGCTTTTCTTTATTGTTGTCACTGACTAACCTAGCAACACCTCTGGAATTATTAACAAGTAAGATAGGAATGGACTAGGGTTGCCAGGTCCGAATGACAACCCAGTGGGGGACTTACCAGGATACTCCAGGAGAGGGGAAGGAAGAAGCATGCCATGCCTATGTCACCTCCGGATGACATAGACATGTTGGGAACATCAGGGATAACATGCCTACAGCACCCAGAAGTGACGTGAGCACATTGGTGATGTCAGGGGGGGACACTCTGGGTTTTGGGCAAAACTCTATGGTTTGAAGCTAATTCTACCATATAATTTCCCCCAAAACCAGAGCGTGACCCCCTGGCATCACCAATGTGCCTTCCTGGTGATGTAGGCAAGTCGCTTCCTGGTGATGTAGGCAGGTCACATTTGAGGCAGTAACTCACCCCTGCCAGCCAGCTGGCCAGCACCGGAGTGGAGCCCTGGAAACTGGGGGATCCCCTGTGCACCAGGGGGACCTGACAACCCTAGAATGGACTCCCTTTAGGCTCTGTGGGACAAAGTGAAGGTGCTACAGTCTGGATTCAGCTGAGTATGGGTGAAACCAGTCTATCACCTCAGCTGCTGTGTCTTCTCACCCAATGGTGTTCTATGCCTTTTCCCTATATAAGCAAATGACCGTGAGTTATTCTTTTGTGGAAAGTCAACTGCTGCACTTAGGGACAATGTTATGAGGAGGAAAAAAAATCTTCCCCACTTGATGCCCACTGATAAGGCTCCTGCAGGAGAATGCAATGCACCTCTGCAAGCAGCGTGTGGAGAATCACTATGTCCCTTAATTGGTCCCTACAGTGCACATCCTTCCCTCCACCTACCCTCATTGATCTTAAGGATTTTGCTTGTGATGCACTATAATAGGAATCCACAGAAAAGCAAACCTATGATATGTTTTAAAGCTCTGTGGAAAGAAGCTGCAATGACATGATGATCTAAGAAAGATGGATGTGGGATGTACTGTCTTTGACTGATAATGCTCAACTTTCATTTCTGCTCCACTAAATCAGAATATGAATAACTGTGCCTGCCTGGCAATGCTCTACACTGCAAGAATCTTATTCCTCATTTCAATTTTGTTTATATGGAAACAGCTGCTGCTCCCTAGCAAAGAAACCAAAAGGCCTAGATCATAATAAACACACCACTGAACCACTGAAAGTAATACTACCTCGAAAGGAAACAGGCCATTAACACAGTAAAGATAAGTGATAAAGCTGTCTAAGGTGTCTGGATTTTCCATTATTACTAGTAAGTTCAACTGAAGCTAGACACCCGGATCACACAGACAATTTAATGCATCTTTGTTTAAAACTGGGCAGTAGAATGGACAAGTGTCAGAATGCTCCTCTCAATATTCAGTCCCACATCTTTGCACCACAGCATGACTCTTCCTTGCATATACAGCCCACAAATGGAACTTTTGTAAGTTTTACTAGGTTGTGAAAAACCCACAGACAGAATTCTGTTTTCTTAGCCTTGAGCAGCAGATTTCTGTGGAACATCCATCTGCCTCTCTGAATCTCAGCCAGCTCCGTTTCTGTTGCCTTTTCTTCCATATTATCAATTGTTCATTTCAATTACAAAGCCCCAAATGTTTTTGCACATGCGTGATGAACTCACGGTGGTGCTACAAAAACAGCCTGTGGTTCTTGCATGGGAGCATTTTACTTGTGAGAATGAAGATGATTTGCTCCTGAAAGTCAGCATGACAATACAGAAAGTTTTGTCCAGAAAGGTTAAATCATAGCAAGAATGTAGGTATTATACAAATAAGCATCATGTAATCTCACAAGTGTGACTCATAAGTAGGTTTAGTGAAAGCATGGCAGGTTTTAGAATGTCTGCCAAACTCAGAAGCAACAGATCCACAATGCTCAAGCCAAATTTTATTTTTCCTCTGTTTGCACGGCAAGTCGAAGTCTAGCCTAGCCAGCCACCTTATTGCAATGGAAAACAAAATGTTGAGGTTCCATTGCCTACTTACTGCGCCATGGTTGTCTGGTGGACGGTAGAAGCTGACAAAGTACAACAGAGGTCAAGTTTCCAAACGTAAGAGAATAAGAATAAGGCATCTCTATAAAATATAAGGCACTCCAGTTCATTATTTACAACAATAGGTTTACCAAGGCCCCGGTCACACGGAAGGTTTTGGTCCGGGGGAGGGACGGATCGGGGGCGCAGCAAACGGGCGTGATCTCACCGCAACATCTCGGAAGCAGCGCACACCCATCCCCGATCCGGCCCTTCAGGCCGAAAACCCGCAGTAAAAAAGAACTACCCCCAGAGGAGGACTTACCAGGAAAGCTGCATCAAGCGCGGCCGTGGGATCGCCGCCATGCCCGTCGTACGGAGCAATCCAGGCTCCCGGCCAAACTGCGCATGTGCATACATGCGCAGTTCGGCTGCCTCGCTCCCCTTTCAGTGGCTTCCCCCCGGCATCTGATCGTGCTGGGGAGGAAGTGCGCGGCGGCTCAGGGGATCTATGTGATCCCTGCTGGTGCTTCCCCCCCCCCCGTGTGGCAGGGGCCCAAGTAATGCAAACGTGCGTGGTATGGTAGCAACCACCAGGAAGGCCAACTGGCAAGCTGGTCCTGCTTTTCAGAGCATTTTGCTTAAAAGCAGCAGGCTGCAGAACCTGGAGGGACGAGCGGCAGCCTAGCTGAAATAATCTACAAGCAAAAGATGAGATCATTCAAGGGCAACCACACACTGAAACAGGTGATGGAGCTCTGATTTGTCCCCAAGAGATGAAGGCTTAGACTGAGTGAAGCCTTGTTCCTGGCTATTATCTGGAGTGGTCATTGCAGATGGGGATGAGGTAGGGCTGCCAGTCTCCAGGTGGGAAAAGCAGTCGTGACCAAATTACTAATGTTGTTTCAATTACACTCAATAAATTTCAAATCTGAATAATTCATGCTCAAAATCGGCTTTTATAAAGTCACATAATCATATCCTTGTCCCAATCCAAAGATGTGCCAATACATACTGGAAAAGTCCCAAAGGAAAATAACGTTACAATTTCTTGTGAGCAATATTCTTCAGACAATTTGGGTATCATTTTCAAAAAGTCATATTCCATCACCCATTCAGTAGAAAAATCAATGGTCTCAGTGACAGGGAGTCCACTTGGAACACCCATTTCATTCCTAGTTTCCTCAAGGTTGGGACTCCAATATACAACAATTCAAATGCAAATGCAAAATTCCAAGAAGTTCTCTCATCAGTCAGCATGAATTATTCAGATTTGAAATTTATTGAGTGTAATTGAAACAACATTAGTAATTTGGTCACAACTGCTTTTACTTCTTTGATGTTATACTTTGTTTTGTGACTTTCTCTCTTGTTGCATATAGTCTCCAGGGGGCTGGAGATCTTTGGAATTACAGCAGATCCCCAGACTACATAGATTGCTTATTTATTTGTTTATTCCACTTCTCCTGGAGAAAATGACTGCTTTGGAAGGTGGACTGTATTGCTTTATACCCTACTGAAGTACCTCACCTTCCTAAATCCCACCCTACCAGGCTCTGCCCTCAAATCTCCAGGTATTTCTGAAGCCTGAGTTGGCAACCATAGGATGGAGTGGTGTGGTAGACTCACTACATTTCCACGACCAGCCTGTGGCAAGGACTAGAAGTGACAATGGGGACTGATAAGTGCTCTCATCAGCATGCTTTGTGGTAGTAGGATATATCAACACCTCACATGAAGCTGCTTTATACTGAATCAGACCTTGGTCCATCAAAGCCAGTATTGTCTACTCAGACTGGCAGTGAATCTCCAGGGTCTCAGGCAGAGTATTTCACATCTGCCTGGTCCTTTTATCTAGAGATGTCAGGGACTGAACCTGGGACCTTCTGCATTCCAAGCATTTGTGCCCCTGGTTACATGCTTGTAGAGGAGATACAGTCAGGGGACTGGCTTGGAAGCATGTAAACCAGGGGCACAAACCAGGAATATCTAGGATGGGCAAATACATAATAGAAACAGCAGTACAATTCAGTGATTTCATTTATATCTTGCCTGTCTGCCAATACAGAACTCACAGCAGCTTACACAGGCTTCCTATCATGGCACTGAAGACAAATCCAATACCTGCTTAGCTTCAGCAAGGTTACTGTATTCTGTGCCTTCAAGCAAACCTTGTGACTGTTAGCTGGGAGGTCCATGGGCTTTTGGACATTTGAGGTAGGAACATAAAACAAAATGTATGTGACTCAAAATGAGTGGAAAGCACCAAAACAGCTAAAAAGGCCGGCATGCTGAAGGACAGAAGTCCCTCATTTTAGAAACAGCAGAAATATTGCCATGAGCTGGCACCTAAGGAAGAAGCTGTTTATCCTCAAAATTTAAGCCTTTCCTCTTCTGCATGCTGAATAGGCGGTTTGTGTAATATATTCTGGGCAGTTTCCCACGCTGGGGACGGAAAAGAGGCAAATTCCTTCTGCAGCAATTTACTTTACTATGCTGCAGTAGTAATACTGCCATTAATTAAGCCTCAGTTTTCTGAGTGATTCACCATTGCACAGCCCAGATGACAATGAAGAAACATGAAACAGTATCTGATTAGTACAGCCCCCACACCAGGCAGATTTCAAGAAAGCCCCAGCTTGACACAATCCGTAAACACAAGGGTCACTGTTGAGTTTGCTTCGAAGGAGCAAGTCTGGATACAGAAGCTGTTTATTCAAAAGCAGCAATATGAAACTGAGATTGGGTAGGCTAAAGGAGAAAACGGAGGATCAGCAGTGCAATTTGTCTCTCCTTTGGGGGCTTTACATTAGAAACATGTGTTTCTTTCTTATCCTGAAGGCTTAGTGCAGGAAGAAAGAGCAATTTAACTACCTATTCACTGAAATCACAGTCATGAAAACCAGTAAAGGCAGAAAACTTTACTTTTGAAATACTCAGACTTGCACACTGGCTGAAGTTGCTTAGGAGCAGCCACTAAAAATACCTCTCTAGAAGCCCATTTGTAATGCCTCTTTGGCATTATCTTCAGTGACTATTGCCCCAGACACTGGAATTAGCTGTGCGGGGGGGAGGGGGGTATCTATACTCTACAGTGTGAGTGTGCAGAAATAAGGTACTTCCGGGGGGGGGGGGCAGTAAAATGGATCAGCTTTGCTGCATATGCTTGAGATTCAGGGAGTCTGGAGAGGAGAGGGAGGGAGGACTGTGGTCCATGCAATTTTGGTGGTGTTATGTTCAAGGACTGCTGCCCCGAAGACCTTCACATTAGCTGAGTATTGAAAAGAACAATGTCTGCAGTGTTTGTGCACAGAAAATGGTCCTTAAAATACAGAACATGAAATCACCACATGGATTTCTAACACGAACCAGTAACACCATACCCAAAATGAAGCAATTATGGTAAAATACCACTCCTTGAAGCCTAGATCCAAACTGTAATGAATTTTTTCTTGGCACAAACCCCTAATTTTCAGTATACTAAATTAATTTTGCAAATTAGCCATTACTCTTAAGCCATGTTCATAAATATTTCTTTCAGAGTCAAATTAGTTGAGATGCAGGGAGGTCTGTAATCAAATCTTGCTGTTTTTTAAAGTTAGAAACAACCATGAGTTCTCAGTTGGGGCCACCATTTTTCCCACTGGCAATTCCCCCCCCCCCCCCCCCAAAGGGAAAAAAAAGCACAAAAAAACCAACATGGTAGAGGGAGGGGCCATAGGTCTGTGGCAGAGCACATGCTTTGCATGCAGAAGATCTGAGGTTCAGTCCAGGGCTTCTGTTGCAAAATGATCTCAGGTAGTGGGTCTTTAAAAAAAATTTTTCTCAGAGACACTGGGGAATTGCTACAATTTAAAAAAATACAGTACTGAGCTAGATGGTGCATTTTCATTTATTCATATCCTGCTTTTCTCCCCAGTTGGGACTTAAAGCTGTTTAGAACACTGTTCTCCCCCCTCCATTTTCACACAACAACAATCATGTGGGGAAGGCCAGGCTGAAAGTTTGTGATGTGCCCAAGGTCACTCAACACGTTTCCATGGCAGAAGTGGAGGTTTGAACCCAAGTCTCTCAGGGCCCTAGTCTGCCACTCTGTCCACTACACCACAGTGGACCAGTGGTCTGATTCAATGTTAGGCAGCTTTATCTCTTCATATGTACCTTCACTGTAAATGCCTGTCATTCCCTGTGAAGTAAATAGTAGCTTGAGGAGTGAAATGGTCCACATCAGAACAAAAATGACATGGGGGGAAAGCTTAAAAACCCTTCTCCCAGAATTGCAGCTGCCCTGATCCAAATTAGAAGGGCTGTGTAAAAAACAAACAAAAAAAAACTGCCAAGAGATCTCATCACAGAACTCCCTGCATTTCAGGTAGTTTGATCCTTACGTATCGACCTCCAGGGGAAGAATCACTTTTTATTTTTAAATTAAGGATGCGATTCAGAGTAGCAATGAAAGGTTAGGGAGATATTTCATATGCTCTTTGGCAAAATACGAAAAGCTCCCCACCCCCCAATTGTCCTGCACTAGACTTACTAGAACGATTCTGTAGCAAGAGCCAGCCTTGGTGAGGGAAGGAATAAGAATTTACTATGCCAAGTGTAGTGTGAATAGCTTATAAATGAATGCTGAGCTGACTCACAGATGGATTTCTTAACCTACCAAGTGACCATCTTAATAAATAATGAAAGGAGGAAAGGCTTGAGTCTGATGGAGCAGAGTATTGTGCCTGCCACTGCAGCCTAGTAGCATTTGCTCATTTGGACAGTGTTCTGAGCTGGGATTTACACATTCCATGCATTATTCAGAGTGCAGTGGCCAGAGATCCCTCTTGCAAAAGATCTTGGACATAAATGATACAAGGCGCACACTTTATTGGGGAAACACTTGCTGCTTCTTCATCTGCACTGTTGGGCACAGCATTTTGCAGTTCCTGAAGCCTGAGTCATGGGCCCAAGAAGGCTTATTATGTCCATCTAGTCCAGCATTCTTTTTCACACTGTTGACAACCTGGAGGACAAAGAAATAGGGCCTTTCAAATTCCACTCCTGGAGTTTTACTCCATTTGGTGCTGTCATAGCCCATTCATAATTCATGAACGATGAAAGATTACATCCATGGGTAGATAGCAGACTTGAAGTCATTCGCGCTCTTTCTCCCAAGGAAACAGAATCCCTTCTCATACTCCTGGCATGGATTTTTACCCTGTAATGAATCCTAAAGGTAACGGTAAAGGTAAAGTTTCCCTTGCTCGAAAACCAGTCAAATCCGACTCTAGCGATGCGGTGCTCATCTCTGTTTCCAAGCCAAAGAGCCAGCACTGTCCAAAGACATTTCCATGGTCATGTGGCTGGCATGACTAGACGCTGAGGCACACAGAACGCTGTTACCTTCCCACCAAAGCAGTACCTATTTATCCACTTGCAATTTCTTGCTTTCAAACTGCTAGGTTGGCAGGAGCTGGGACCAGAGATGGGAGCTCACTCCGTCATGCAGCACTAGGATCGTGAACTGCTGAACTACAGACCTTCTGGTCTGCAGTTCAGCGTCTTAACCACTTGAGCCACCACAGCCCTGTTAAGAATCCTAAAACAAAGGTTAAATTGGGAGTCCTGGGAAACCCCAAAGGAAGTGCATATTAGTAAATGCTATGCAATCTCTAGGCATTTAATCATCCTGCTAAATGGGCCTATTTTACAAAAAAAAATAATCTAATCTATTTTTAAAGGTATATAAGATATATTTATTTGTTTTTAGTCTGCTTTTCCACCAATGAATTTAGGGCAGCATATAATGATTCCCCCTTCTCCATTTTGCCCTGACAACATGAGGTAGGTTATACTGAAAGAGAAAGACTGGCCCAAGGTGAGACTGAAATCTGGGTCTCCCTGATCCTAATCCAACATTTAATCCATTTCACTACCCTGACTCCCACTCCAGGTATTATGTCAAGTGTAACCAGTTCTCCCCCCCCCCAATCATTTCTCTACTCTTTTAAAATCCCTCTCTGCTTTCTTCCCTGGGCTTGGCCATTGCTATATGTCCTTCCTTGAATAATGGGTTAGATCCAGACTAAACATCAATTTCCACTGATTCCCTCTGCCTGCCACATACCTCACCACTCCTGTTGTTCCTCAGGGTCCCCTTCCCCCCAGTAGCAACATGTTTGCAAAATCAGTGAGTGGGAAAGGTAGGCAGGAAAGATCTGGATCCAGCCCTGTGAATTTTATCCTCAAAGAGTCTACAGAGTGCCCATTTCAAGAAAGAATAAATTTTAAAAGCCTGCCTCGAAGATTGTTGATCAGTTAAAAGAGAACTAGTAACTGGAGCGAAGTTTCACTTTCCGTGGCACACATATATATTTATTATCCCACTATTGCCTCAGAGGAAACAAGCTTTGTAGGGATTTACAACAAAAATCTGCAGAACCTGTTAGAGGCCAGGGCAGGAGGAGGTATATGTCACAAAAAGAGATCCATCTCGCTTTCAAACTACATCCCTTTATATCCAACCTTAATCATTCTAGATATACGATTATACCTTTTTCAAGATTCAGAGATAGCAAAATCAGATTTAGCTCTTTTTTGGTATGTGCTCCATGCTAAGGAGGAGTGATTAAGAACTTCATTACAGGCAATCATTAGTATCCTTGGGCGAGGTCTGGCTAGGACTTAATGCATATTTATGATGCCGATTAGGAGGACCACTTCTTGAAACAAGCTGGGCTCAGTTAAATTAGCAGCATCTGCTAAGGATCTGAGTGCTTCCTGGGCTGTTAGCTATCACTACACTAACACAGAAGTGTTTGCAAACCTCTGAGACAGTTATGCTATTAGAATGACAAATGTGGAGCTTTACATAGGAATAATGAGACTGTACTCCCAAAGCAGAGAAACGACACAGCCTGCCTCTGCTGGGTTAAGTATAGCACTGAGAGTTTAGAGGGCAGGGATATAAGAAAAGCCTTCAGGCAATTATCCTTTCGAGACTAATTACATGTTCAGCACCAGGCTATAATACCCCTTCCCTCCACAATCATTTTCTTCCACCCAAAGTACTAAAACTTTCCCCCCCCAGGCTACTGAGTAAAACTCATCATCTCATTTCCCAAGTTGGGCATCTTCAAGAGGAAAATCAATTTGGCAAATTCTATAATTCCTCATTGAAAGCAATTTTTGTTCAAACTCTTGGTTAAAAAAAAGATTTTGATAGGAAAGATCAATTTTTTAAAAAACCGATTGCAGTCATTCAGAAAGTCAGTTTGCCTAGGACAAAAGAGGGTGAAAACAGGCTATGAAGCAACCTAATCAACTCTTTTCTAGGACAGTGTGCAAAGATTAGATAGAGGAATCCAGGTGAGGCTGGAAGGAAATCAAACTGTTTTATTAAGGCAAGGAAAGAAATCTATTTCATGGTAATGGCTGGGGTTTAACCCCAGCAATGGGATTCCAAAGTAGTGAATAATTCATCAGAGGTGGGAAATGTGAGAGCAGCAGGAGAAAATGTTAACATTCCAAGCAGACGAAGACTGGTGCTTAAACTAGAAGTGCTGATGAAGAACTGCAGGTAGTCTGAACCCAGATCTCTTGAGTTCCAAGTGCCCCCCCCCCCAATCTGCCATATAACAAGCCCATGAGGCTTTTTTAAAAGTAGGAGCCAGTTCTAAACAAGTTGCACTTTTAGGAACACGCTTCTAAGCTTGCTATAGTTTTCAAGATCCACCTGCAAAGGAACTCTACGATACTTTCACCTTCCCAAAAGAAACTCAGGAATCTTACCTCAGTTAGTATTTAAAATACATATATAGCATTACTGAGAAACGAGCTGTGATCAGACATGCAGTTTGATTGGTTGCCGTTGCTGTTCCCTTCCAGATTTAAAATGTACGATCCGACAGCAACACCTGTCTATCATGCCCCAGTTGTCTGCATCCCCCCCCTTTACCTGTGAAAGTCTGGTCCTTTTGAGCTGCGCTGGTTTCAAAACGGATTACCTGTTGTCTAATAGCTCTGTTGCACACCCAAGCCATCAGGCAGGTATGACTGGTCTCTTGTTTTCTAGCTGCCATTTTTTTACTAGTTAGCAATGTGTGCTTAACTGCATATTTGCACCTCTCTCCCCCCCCACACACAAGGGCTTCTCAAAACTGTTTTCTTTATAAAAACTTTCAAAGAAAGACACCTCTGTACTTCAGCCTCTCTGTGCTTTGGGGAAGGGGTTAATTGAAAAGATTAGAGAGGGAGGACAGCAGTGAACTACATATCCCAGCAGGCTCATCAGCACTTGTGTGCATACTCAAAGGATAAACTAAAAATAATGGCTGACGGCCCCACTTCCTGGCTGCTGCTTCTGGTCACTCAAGGATGGGGTGAAAGCACTTTGAAGAGTATTAAGGGGGGGTGAGTCTGATCAAAATTCTCTCTTACAAAAAACTCTGAATCAATGAGAGGTGGGGCCACACCAGATCAAACTGCACATCTGACCACAGCCAGGTTGTATTTCACAGCTATATCATGCATTATGCAGAAGCAAACCCAAATCAACGACTAAGATTCCCAAACCCTCCTCTCCCAGTTCCTTCTCTCTTCTGGCCTTATGACCCACCTGCAAAGGAGTTATGATCTACTGCTGGGTCACACAGTTTGAAAACTGCTGTACAAAGCTCTTCTAGATATTTAGCATAGGTAGAATGAATGCACATAAGCAGAGGAGGAGTATGTAGCAGTAATCTCCTTCCCAACCTTATATGTTCCATACACTCTGTACAATTAAAACCCTAAAAGAAGCAGGGTTCTCAACTGGATGGAAAGAGCTGTATATAGGCACATAGGTGCCATATGTAACTTCCAATGGACATTGGTTGGGGCAAAGCTTCTAATCATGATTCCACCTCTTATTCTGTTGGCAATGACCATCTGACTAGTCCACACTGGTCCACATTTGTCTCTAAACCTGCAATCTCATGCCAGATATTTATGCCACTGCTTTTATGTTTTCTCAGAGGACATCCTAAATGCTGTGTAACATTCATACTATATGATGCAGGCAGACAGAGAGATGTGGGCATGCCTGTTGCCTCAACGTGTGTACAATGTTCCCAATTTGTGCAAACTGATTCAAGCACAGCATTGCAGTGAAGAAGACAGACACTAGGGATGGGGACAAACTGAACCACGAAGAGATGGGGACAAACTTAACCATGATGAATTTTGTCCGGTTTATGGTTTAGGAACAAAGGTTCATGACAGGACTAGCCCCATGAACTTCTAGAGCAGTTTGTGCAGTTCATGGCAGTAATCGCCTTCCCAACCTTATATGTTCCATACACATGTATGCACATAGGGCTGTCTCTATATGTCATGGTTCATGGTGGTTTCTGGATAGAGCAGAAAACAGAGTTCTAAAGGGACTCTAAGTCCCTTTAAACCCTGCTTTCTGTTCCCTGGGAAAGCCACAAAAACAACTGAGCAGCGGGGAGGCGCTCCCTGCCACTCAGCTGTTTCAGGCTGTCTTGTGCAGTCTCTTTAAACTTTAAAAGGACTGCAGAAGACAGCCTGAAAAACAGCTGTACAGCAGGGAGGCACTCCTCAACATGCAGCTGTTTTGGGCTGTCTTCTGCATTCCCTTTAAAGTGGACTGCAGAAGACAGCCCAAAACAGCTGTGTGGTAAGGAACACCTCCCCATGCAGCTGTTTTGTGCTGTTTTGCAGTCCCTTTAAACTTTAAAGAAACCGCAGAAGACAGCCCAAAACAGCTGTGCAGCAGGTAGCACCTCTCCACCCATGCAGCTGTTTTTCAGGCTGCCTTCTGCAGTCCCTTTAAAATTTAAAGGGGCTGCACAAGATAGCCTAAAACAACTGAATGGTGGAGAGCAAGCTGCTCCCTCCCTTCAGCTGTTTTTCAGATTTTTCTGCAAACCCTATTTAAAGGGACTGCAATCCCTTTCAGTAGGGTTTGCAGGGCCACGAACTGCACAAGCCAGTTCAATTTGTGAACAAGCCTCCCAATTTGGACATAGCATTCTTTTTTAGACAAATACATCCCATTCAAAAATTAGAGAGGATGCAAAGAAATTAATATACACTTCTGTGAAGTATACAGTACAATCCTATGTAGTGTTACTCCAGCCTAAACCAATGGAACCACACTGTGTTAGTCATCCACATTACACACCTCTCAAGAAAGATCTTAATTATTTTCAGCTCCACAGTCCCTCTTGCGCTTTTAGAGGTGTTGAAATGAACAGAATAATGACTGGCTCACACATTAAAAATTTTGCAGGTTATGCAAGGATTACTCATACATCTGGATGCTGGTAAAAATATAAAATATGAAGTGGTATAAAACAGAATTTACAATCAGGATGGCTATATTTATATCCCACAACAGTCTGCCCTAATCAGGTTTCTCAAACACGGGGTTTTAAAAATACATGTGTCCACATATCTCCAGAAGACTTTCTGTAAGTGTTTGTGATATAATGTGTATAGTTGTCCACAGACCCATCTACACCAGAAATCATTTTATTATATAAGCTTAATCAAGAGCTGCACTCACAGTGATGGATATTGCACTCTCATTGTATCAGCCATTCTAGTCTGATGGGATGAATATGAAAAAAACCCATCATAATTTATTATGCATGATATACAGAGTGTAAATAGAGAAAACTTTGTCTCCGTTTCCCAAAACACTAGAACTTGAGGGTACCCAGGGATAGTAGATTTAGGATGGACAAAAGGAAGTACTTATTCACAAAACTTCTAAATCTCAGTGCTGCTGGATAAAATGATGGCCACTACTTAGATGCCTTTAAACTTATGTCCATCAATGGCTACTAGCCATGATGGCTCAATGAAATTTCTGTATTCAGAAGGTTTTTACCTTTGAATATCAATTCCTTGGAGGCAATATTGGTGTCTGTGCCCCTACTCTCAGGTCTCTTGTGGCATCTGATTGGCTCCTGTGGAAAGCAGGATGTTGGTGTGATCCAGCTGGGCCCTTCTTATGTTTTTTGTCTCAATATTATATTTTTATTCCATCTTTTTTCCAGGGCAGTCTCAATGACATACACTGTTCTTCCCTCCCTCATTTGGTCATCACAAGAACACTGTGAGGAAGACTAGAATAAATGAGGCTGTGATCAGGCTTGGCACGGTCTGGCTGTACCTCTAATCTCTCAGGAGCTATTTGTTCTGGAGAGGGAGTGACCAGACATGGGCGAATATGCAGTTATGCACGTATCGCTAACGGGGGGGGGAATGGAGGCTAGGGAGTGGAAGCCGCAAACATTCAAACATCTTGAGTGTGCAATGGGGTGATTAGACAGCCAGAAATGTGTAGTGGGACAATTTGAGCTGTAAATACTGGACTTTCTGCAGTGTCAAGGAAGTCCAGGGTGAGAACGGGTGGCTGACAACCGGGGAATGGAACAGAAGACAGATGTCACTGTCTGGATGCACACATGAAATCCAGTAGGGAGAAGGGACAATATCAGACCAAACAGCCCGTATGATCGCACCCCAAGAAAGGGACTGGCTTGGACCTTCACATTCTAGTTTAATCACTATACCACATTGGTTCTTATCAGGGGTCGGTTGGAGCGCTCCTGCCCCATCCCTGGCTTTCCCCCGGCCGCACGGAGGCACGGCACTCTGGAGGGGCCTGCCCACCCCATCCCCGGCTTTTCACGGGACTTTGCAAGCAACAAGGAAGAGAGAGAAGTAGTGATTGCATTTATAAGAGGCTAGAACAATGAAATAAATATATAGGGACCAACAGGGGGACTGCTCTGCATGGATCGGTGTAGCACATTCTTGTAATTCTAGAGGAACATACGCACAGAGAGAGATAGGTGTTTACCATGCAGATCCTGGGCAACAGCGCGCTCCAAGACGTGTTTATATAATCCAGTGCTAGAGGAAAACTTTAAAAAACCCACCATACAGTGTGCTCCAATCCCATTAATATTTCAAGGTTGGGGTGATCCACTCGGCACCCGGTCTAATGCAATCTGGAATGGGACTCAAGTTGGGAAGGATGACATGCCCACTGTAAGACAATCACTGGCTTGTAGCAGGTGGAGAAGGGTTTTTTTAATGGATTGTTCTGCATTCTGCATGTGGAGTTATTATGCAAACCCCGAGAAAACCTAAGAGCCCCAGAAACAGGGTGCAGGTTGGGGAAGGCCTGCCCACCCCATCCTTGCCTAATTTAAGCAGGGTGCCTTTCACACGTCCATCCTGTTCGGATAAGCAAAGTTCTGTTTCTCCTATCTTTGTCTCCTGTCTATAGCTGAGATTTTCTTAAACTCTAGGGCATGATATCAACATAGCACTTCATTTATTGACTTTTCTTGCAGTGTTCATTGTACCTTGCTGGTTATTGGTGTTACCGGCTATTGGTGATTGCTTCTTAAAAAGAAAATACAGTGCATCTGCAATGGCTGCGAAAGGAATTTATCTGTGACTCTCCCTTCCTTCACTGTATCCTCACAACAATTTATAAATTATGTTATACTGAGATAAAGTGACTGGCCCAAGCTCAGACAAAAAATTTCACGGTAAGGGAGATTTGAACTCTAGACTTCCCTAGTTCTAGCCCAGCCACACTAACTGTCTTGCATATAGTTGCAGTATCTTCTGATTTATTTATTTGTTTTGCAAACTGACTGGAGATGCATAGTAGCATAGTAATGAACTTTGAGGAACTTGCTTGCCCTTCCATGCACCTGGTTCACACCAATACTCTGCTTTTGTGGCACTTTAAAATGTATGTGAGATGAACATATAAGCGTTGGTTGCATTTCACTGCTCATTTGTTTCCAGTTGTGTGATTTAGTCTATGTGGTGCCAGTGTGGTCTGGTGGTTATAGTACTGGATATGGGATGTGGGAGACTCACATGTTGGAATCTCTACCCTGCCTGGAAGCTTGCTAGGTAACCCTGAGCTAATTTACCTCACTCTCAAGCTAATTTACCTCACGAGGTTGTTGTGAGGAAAAAAATGGAGGGAAGGAGAATGATGTGAGCTGCTTTGGGTCCCACGTGGAGAGAAAGGCTGAGTATAATGAAGGAAATAAATCAATGAATAAATTAATGAAAAGGAAACTTTGCTGTACTTAATATACATCAAAGACTTGGGGCTAAACCCAAAGTAATTGCTCAACTGTGAGGATTCTGTCTCAGGCCCAATTCTGAGTTCGGGCAGAGTGCCCTGTGCCTTTTAACAGCCGCGTCCTGCACCAGCCAGCCACCCCCTTCTTAGCCTCCTTTCCCTTGCTGTATCACTTTCCCCTATCGAAGAGGAATAGGCAGTCGCCTGACTGAAGCCAGCTGGACTTCAGAAGCAGCAAGCAGTCAGTCCACCCGGCTGGCTGAGCAAGTCTCTCTCACATGCGCCCCTCCCTGACCCAACCCTTCCCTCCCTCACTTGCTGAACTGTGTTGGGGGGGGGGAGTGGAGAAGGAGAAGACGAGCACGGTTGTTTGGGGAGGGCACTTGTGGCCTCCCATGCATACAGGCCTGTGTCTCAGTCCCAGAAGAAAGAGAGGATAAGTCTTCTTTTGCTACTATTTGCTACCCCACAGGAACCTGGATTCAAAGGGGAGTCTGTGGTGTTTGCTGTCACAAAGTAAAGATGCTGGGAAAGGATCCCTCACCAGTGGCACATAGATCCTTCAAAACCTTTGAGGTTTAACAGCTTGCAAAATATGCTCTTGATTTGGTCGAATAGAAGATACCATTTTTACCTATTTTGTATTTCACTTTATGGTATCAATAAAGTAAATACACTTTAATACATGAGGCAATAATTAATCAGAACTAATTTTCATAAACACAGTAAAGGTGGGAATCAATACTAACACACACACACACACCTTTTGTTTAATTGAAGACAGAGAGAGTGATGTATTGTTTGTTTTTCCCCATGTGTGCCACCAGGTAGGCTCGCCAGCTCTGAGTTGGGAAATACCTGGAGATTTTTGGGGTGGAGCCTGAGCGGTGGGTGTTGCCTTCTGACACACTTCCAGTGATGTCAGGGGGTGTGGCATATGCAAATAAGTTATGCTAATGAGCTCCTGCACCTCTTTTTCTACAAAATGACCCCTGGTTCTCATAATCTAAAAGCCAACAGCCAGTATGGTATATGTCAAGCTAGGATCTGGGAGATCCAGGTTCAAACCCACACTCTGCCATGGAAACTTGCTGGGTGACCTCGGGCCAGTCACACACACCTACCTCCACAGGGTTGTTGTGAGGATAAAGTGGAAAAGAGGGGGACAATGTAAACCATTTTGGATCCCCTTTGAGGAGTAAGATGGGGCATAAATAAAGTAAGTAAATAAATAAATAAAATTATATATATAATATAAATAAATGAAAGACCCTCAAAGCAATGAAGTAGCCACAGTTAGCTGAATGTACACTAAGGGCTCAAACAGACAAGATAAAAAAAACCCCACATGTACTGGTCTATCTTGGAGATGCAAATTCCAGGTTCACGTGGCCTTGATTTGCTTCAGGCATATGCAAGAAATTGAGAGTAAGTTTAAACCTTTAACTGTACTATAGATTATTTGCCCAAAGACCAGAGCATCACTCAGATGTCGCTGATGTGATGACATCATTTCCTGTGTAACACCAGCCATGAGGCCTAAGCCTTTTCCTTTTTCCTGGAAAATCCCCCCCCCCCCGCCAGCGGGTGATTAGCAGCTGGAGGTAGGGCCTGTTGGCAGGTGACCCCTGCCTCCACTTATGGCGGGAACCCCCACCTCCACCTCCACGGGGGGGGGGGCGGTCTGGCAACCCTAAGATATTAAAGAACAAATGTAAAGAAAACAGTCATGAGAGTCTGACTGACAAATCAGGCAGTCAACAAGACTTGCAAAGAAAATGCACTAAGCCTGGGATTCGTCAGAAACTTAGCAGCATATTTGAGCCTGAATACTTATTGAGATCAGCATCCTATCTAAATGTATTATCTTTCCTGATTTTTTGTAAAGCACTTTATGAACATGTATAGAAATATTGATTTCTAAAAGCCCCTGCCTTCCCCTGGGATGTCTTGCTGATAACCTGCTGTGCCTTGTTTCCTGTTGAAGCCATATGGCCTCACATTTGGCCGGAGAAACTTTATAGCCCTGCCATATAACCACACATTCTTCACACTTCCATGCTGGAAGCTAGGCCAGCGTGCAAAAAGTCACATAGCCAATGGGGAGACTGGGGTTTGGGGTTTGGGGTCATCTGACTGCAGAGGGAGCCTCCAGACGTCCAGCCTATCCCCACTTGCACCCATGACAACCAAGAATTGGCCACCCCCCTGCCCACTCGCAATTGGCTGCATGGCCACAGCTGATTGTGACTGGAATGGGCCTATAACTGGTCATTCCCAATGGGAGAGAGCTCCGTTCTCTCTGCTGCTCTTGTGTTCTTGTTCCTGTTCGTGAGCTCTCTGCTCTTTGCTTGTTGGTTTATTGCACCTGGACATGTGGTCTATGGGAGAACAAAGACCTGCTTGGTAACTGGAGCACATGGTGTGCAAAAATGAACTTTCCCTTCAAGATTCCCTGGAGCCCTGGACTGTAGATGTTCCTGACATGGTAAATATGAAGCATTAATGTTCAGTTAAGGCAAACTGCCTTAGGCTTGTTATTTTGAAATCTTTATGGTCTAATTGCAATGTTCTGTGTTGAATAAAAACTTATTCTTGTTTTTAAATGGTCTCTGATGTTGTACCTGAATTCCAAGCCTAGATCTTGTGGCCTAAATGCTCACCATATACACTACTATTGAAGAGTAAAAAGTATGCATCTCTGGGAATGTGGTACTAATGTGTTAAGCCCTAGATGCTAGCTAAATGTCTGAACCTTGCTCTTGGGCTGGAAGGGGATTCTAGTTAAAAGAGTTTCTGGTGGCTTATTGTTCTGAATCCAGAGAGGGTAGCCTACCTCTCTGGGTTGTTGTTTAATGTATTGTAAAAGTATAGGATTCCCTCTCATTCCTGGACAGGCTTGAGGGGCAGAAACCTATACAGAACATGAGAGCTTTTGTACTACTCTAATATTTCCTGAGGAAGATCCAATTTTGAAACGTTGTTATATAATCCGGAGACGATATTGATGTATTTTTACACAAGGAGTTTCTTATGATTTGAAGGAATTTATTCATTGTGCTGTAGTGCTTGTTGACAATAATATACAGAAAGCATTTTCTTTGCAAGTCTTGTTGACTGCTTGATTTGTGGGTCAGACTCTCTTTGATCAGGTCATGATTAACCCTAAAATACTGCCAACTGGCCAGTATGAAAGAAGGTCTAAAGCAGCAGCACTCAGCCAGTTGTGATTTGATCTCAGGTGGCCTGCCAATTTTATATAAAATAGAGATGAAAGAGGGAATGCTTAGCTAAGGACATACTTCCCAATCTTTTCCAAGTCACCACAGAAGTGAATGGAGAACATATGCAAACTGATGGACAACTGCATTGGGTTCTTCTCCAACTAATAAGACATGAATGCCAACAAAAGAGACAGCAAAGTCAGCTCCCAAAAGTAAGGGAACAAAACAGGACTGAGTCAGAGAGCAAGGGAAGGCAGGGGACTTTCTTAGAGTTTCCCTGTACTTTTTTTGTAAAAGAATCTAATTTTCACAGAAAAAGTAGATTCCAGCCTCCTCTAAAGAGAATCCATTCACACATATTTTGCTTCTCAGGTTTTCTCTCAGTCTTTCCTCCTTGATTCTTTCTCTCTTCTGTTCCTTCCAGCTTACCAATTGATACAGTTACCAATTGGTTACTGAAAGCTGCACAGCACAGGCAAGACTCTTTCTTGTTTCTCCTTGTGACTTTCAAAACAGTTCCTTTTCTCTCCTTCATGTCACATCTTTATTTCTGATGCTGTAGACACTTGATTCACAATGTTCTTGTGACACAGAATCAAAAGATTGCCAAGTTGTTCCTGGTATTTAGCACAGGCAGACCCAAAAGATTTAGCTTATTACGGCTGCAGTCACACGCAACATTAGCCACGCAAGAGATACGGAAGACAGGCGGAGTTTCCGGGCGCGATCTCACCAGCACATCTGAGGAGCGTAGCGCTTCCGTGGCACAACCGAGGCTTCCTCCTGAAAACGCGCAGCAAAAAACTAGTACCTCGGAGGTACTAGTTTCCGGAAACTGCGGGGCAAGGGCGGGCGTCTGATCGCGTTTCCGGTGGCATCCGGCGCCCGCCCATGTCCCCTTGCGAAGAAGGGGTTTTTTCCCCCCAAGTCTCCATGGTTGCGCACACGCACCCAACGGAGCATGCGCATTTGTAGTGTACACAAAAAAAGAAACCCAGTTCGCCGCGCCGCGCGCTTCTTCGTTGCGCGCAGGCATGTGTTGTGATCGACGCCTCTCCGTAACCACGGAAGCTCCACGGTACCTCCACAGAACCTCCACAGGAGGTATGATTGCTTTACTGCGTGTTAGTTTGCCCCGGGGCAAACAGCCACGCTTCTCCCCCGCAGTTTCCTGCGCGTGTGACCGGGGCCTACCTTGTCCTGTGCTATTAAGACCAATCTGCCATATCTTAATATCAAGTTAATCCAAGCCAGAACTAGGAAAGGACAATTTCTTGCCACTATCCTCAACTTGTCAGCAAGTTAGCTGCACCCAAATATTTGTATGTCCTTTCCCCCTCTCCCACTCTGCAAAAGTATGACCTTTGTCCTGTCATGATGAGGAACTGAATTATCTACCTCAATATGAGCACAAGGTGACTTAAGATACTCAGAAGGAAAACTGCTTTCATCTTGAGAAAGATCAGTGCTTGTCACTGATATGCAGATACAGCCATCTGCCATGTTTTCCTCTTATCACTCTGGGGAGAAAGAAATAGGAGGGGGCACTTGTGGTTTTTGGCTTCCTCTCAGCAACAAGCAGAGCTACTCCTTGGTCTGAGGTGGAGTTAGATTCAGCTGAAATGCTGCTGATAAATTCTTTAAAAAGCCCAGTCATTTAGAAATTTCTGAGATGACAAGGAGACTACATATTCTGAATGCTATTTGGCCTTGGTGCTGCTTGGCACAAGATGTGGGTTCATCAGTAGCATTTGTGTGAAGAAAAGATTCTAAAGATTTGAGCCTTTGGAAAACAAAGTTTAAATAACTGAATCAGCAAATCAAACCTCAAGCTTAAATCTCTTTAATAGACCATTCTCTGTTAAGGTTGGTTTGTTTCAGCTGCCCATTTGTTTACCATTAACAGGGAGCTTTGAGACTCTGTAATTTGGAGCACAAAATATGGCATCTAATAATGTAGAGTCTATCTGTTTCAGCATTATTTTTTTAAATAAATTTCTAGTTTTCAGGATTGCAACACTAAATATGAGTCGACAGTTTTGCTTAATACACAAGATAATGAAGGCCTGGGTTTAGACCCCTGCTGATGTCTGTGTGTCTTTGCAGTCTTATTGTGTTCCACACACAATTTTCCCCGCAATCCTGATGATGATCTACAACAACATTCACTTCAATGTGCACCATGGCCTCTGGAGTCATGGCATTGTCACACAGCAAGCTATTTAGTGTGCAGCTTCACAGCAACAACAACAGCTGATACTCACAGTTGTGGCGTACTGAATATCTTTCCAGATGGAGGTCTCCCGAGAAAGATCCGAGGCCTCAAAGAGGTTCTCTAAGATCACCTCCCCAATCATGTCATGCCTGGAAAACCTGTCAAAGTCAAAGACACTAAGGTGGAGCTTCCTATTGGTTAACTCCTCATAGGGTACAGGAAACTGAAAGCACTCATCAAATGTGGGATTGAGAGTTTTCCTATGTACACGTGTCTGGAATTTGCACTTCCTGTCAGGCAGGAGGTAGATCTTGACATAGGGATCAGAGCTGCCACAGAGATCTTTGGCCGGCAAGTCAAAAGCTTTGAGGATTCGCACGATCAGTGTCTCATTCTCATAGTCATATTTCAAAGAAAAATTTATTTTCCCACAGGTTTTTTCTGCCTCTTTCTTGGGGTCCTCAGAGTCTACAGATTTCTGCTTGTACAGTTCTGGCTTGATCCGACCAATGCAAGTTGGCTGCTCTGCCACTGGCGGTGGTTCTGTGCCATAATCCACACTGGAGACATGCATCTGCCTGGGCAGGTGCCTCTTGAAAGAAATGTGCCTGCAAGATATAAGAAGAAGATCATGTGCTGTATGTGCTGGAGACGGTCTTGCTGAGTGCCAGTCCAGTGAGAACAAAAGATGGTGACTATATTCTTTTATTCTGGTTGGGATGGATTTAATTCCTACAGTAGGAAGGTCCTGTAGTGGAACATTCTTGAATTCAAGGAGAACACTTATGGTCCCTTCTTGCTCTAGGAATTAGACCCATGGCAACCAGAATACCAAAATCAGTGTTTACTGTTAAAAGAAAAATATTTGTACAAAGTTCCATCTTGTAAAGATGTGCATTTCAGCACGAACTTTAGGTCATAGTACAATAGCCATGAATCATCATCATAATGTGAACACTTTTATCTCCAATATTGACATAGTATGTATCTATCTCCCTTAGAATTATCATCCCCCTGGTGGGCAGGGGATCCCCCACCACCAGTGTGTGGTTGCTGCCAACTTTCACTGGGCAAGGAAGGGGGAAAATGGGTGGGAAAGTCAAGGGTGATCCTTTATGCTGATATCACTTCCCATGTGCTTGGAAGTGCAAACACCATGGGTCAGTCTAGCATTTGGGCAAAACTGTATGGTTAAACCACTGAGTTTTGTCCAAATGCTAGAGTGTCACTAGTGACATGCTGAATGTCACTTCTAGGCATTCTAGGGAGTAGAAGTGTGTAATAAAAAGGTATTTTTGGTGTTTCGGTATATTGAACCAAAAAAATGGTATTTTCCGATATTCCTGAATCCCAATACCAGTGTGATATTCGGATTCGGGAAATATTCAAGAAACTTGATCTTTTTTTTGCTACATTATGTCCAATGGGGACCATTATAGTTTGTGGTCCCCATAGGATAGAATGGAGAATTGAGCTGCAAGAGGAGCCAGTCCAGGATCAGCCAGGATGGTGGGAGCGAAGAGCTGCAAGAGCAGCCAGCCCCAGCCGAGGTGGTGCACAGCCCTCAGCTCCTGCTGCCCCGGCCGATCCTGGGCTGGCTCCTCTTGCAGCTTGGTTTAAACCGAGCTATAAGAGGAGCCCAGTGGTATAGCTGAATATACCTAAATAGAAGCAAAAAACATTCAACTTTTATTTGGGCTCAGCTATACCAGTAGCCAATCAGATTCTTCCATCTGTATTCAGCTAAAATAATACCCAAAAATACCTGTAATGGCAGTGCATTATGTTGCTGATGAGGCGCTCCCCCTGGTAAGTCCCCTGCTGGTTGCCAGGCCATGCCTGGTACGATGGCCCAGTCCACTTCCCTCCCTCAGAGGTAAGATTTTCCCTCTGTTCTTCTTTCCTTTGACTGACTGAGCTGCCATGGTGATATGTTCCCTTCTTTGCTGAAGAGCTCTGGCTGTCCCACCCTGTCACAGTATGATATGTTCATTGCTGTCTCAGCCTAGGAACCGGAGGGAAGGAATGGGAGCCCACTTTGCCTTAAACAACGTAAATGGCATTTGAGGTGGTTTGAAATTTTAAAAAATAGTAAAATACTTTAACATAGAGGGGAAAGGTCAGGTGAAACCAGGGGTTTAAATTTCTGAGGTAAAAACCAGTACATGCACAGACTTTAGTTCTTATGTTTCAGGCTAATGAGAGTTCCTTAAGCTTTTCCCAGTGACTTAAATCTTTATGTTGAGAGGCATTTGTTCCAGTGATTTCCCCAAACACTCCAGTATACTTTCTTTGAGTACTCTCTCACTCTTTAGGTTTCCAGAAGGCTGGTACACTCTTTCCAGTACTTAAACCCCTTCTCTTGAAACACCAATACTTGTCTTAATTTCTTCTAACCACACCAGACCAGGGATCTCTGCACCTTTCAGAACTACCACCCTGTTTGTCTGTTTGTCTGGGTAGGGAAATTCTCCTCTCACTAGAAGATCTGTCCCCTTTCTTTGGCTTGAATGGGGGGGTCTCTATCTAACTACCCACTGGTCCTTGGCAGCTTTCCTCCAGTTCTCCCATCTGTGTTAAACAGCTCTCAGTCATGGCTGAATTCTGAATCTGTCAGTACTTGACTCTTCTCAACTAGGGCTGAAATCGGACTGAATTATCCTCCACATCCAGTTCAGAAGTCTGAATGCTAACCAATCATGTCTCTTGGAGCAGCCTGTCACTTAAGGCTCTCTGTTTCTGTGAAGAATTAACTCTTCACAGTCCTTTATCTGTTTATACAGCACTTCTAAACTTTTAAAAGTGCAGTCCATCACAACCAATCTCTACTGTCAGATACCAAATTCCTTTCCTATGTATTTTCTTGTTTGTGAAAGAGTACTACATACCTAAAAGAAATGAATCAAGTCAAAATCATCCCAGGGAGCAAGACATGCATGTTTTCTTTACTGCTATTACATGCTCTCTCCTTTCCTACAGTACTGATTTTGATTTCAGCGTGTTATACATTTCCTAGTACAGAAAGATCTAGAATGTTTGATTCACTACTGTATATTTACTTTGAAGTCTGAGAAAACACTGGGTTATGTAGTATTGCTAAGGGAGAAAGTGTCAGGGCAGAAGGAGAAGAACAAACCTGACCTCTGACTTTGGAATAGTTGCTGTAATATTACATGGGAATCATGGAACTTGTTCAAGATTTGAGCTGTCTCCCCAAGGGCTTGGCTTCAATATGCAAGCATGCAATCTGAGGACTGTATGACAAACATACCCAAGATGCTGAACATGTCCTTTGCTTCCTTTGCCATTCTTAACACATGTCTGATGGAGGGAATATGCATTACAAAACATCTCTGCATAGTTCTAATAACAGCAGGACTTCTCTATAATTCATGGGAGAACTTTTCTAATTGTGTTTGACACCACTTTATGTTGTCCCCCTTTCATGACTTCAGCGAAGGAGCTTAATGGATGTGAATGACTAAGCAAAATAAGAATGGAGCAAGGCAGGTATACATCTGACAGTAGAGCTCTGTTGTTTTTATGAATTGTATTATAAGATCCTTCAAAAGTGATTTGCAGCGTTCTTGGCTGTTTGTAAGCAGACACTAACAGTGCTTTGGTTGATCCCTAAAGAGCAATCTGAGCTCAGTGTCATCATTATACATCTCTACAGTTATCCTTGTCTCTATGTGTGCAGTTCACTCTAACAACTGGACAGTATCTTCCTCTTTGTGATTGGGGCTGGGTATTATATCCATCCATCCACCCATCCATCCACCACTTTGTATGTAGATTACATTTATCATCTTCCAGTGAGTTCTGAGGAGCATTGTGAGCTAAATGGCAACTTTGTTTATTCAGGAAAGGAGGTTAACCTGACTAAAGACACCCACAGGGAAATCCTAATTAGAGTCACAGCCTTCTCAATCCATTGCAATCAATGGTTTTAGAGGGTGTAACTCTGATTAGGATTGCACTGTCAGTGAGAATTTAAACCTGTGTTTTCCCATATCTAAAGACTTACACCCTAGACCAGGACTTCCCAACCTTTCTCATCCTGTGGGAACCTTAGGAATTTTTAGAGGGGGTGGTAAGCGCTAATCCCAAATTGTTGGTAAGGAGGCACAGCCAAACTTAAAATGCCTGGTGAAGGAGGCAGAGCCTAACGCAGTACCCACCTTCTCACTTTGTAAAGAATCACAGAAGAGGGATAAAAAGATATGAATAAGAGCTCAGGGGGAAGAAGGGAGAAAGAGAAGGGGGAATAAAAAGAAGGAAAGCCTGATGAGGGAATGGAACCAGAAGCCCTGGTGTTTACCAGTCCTCCTGGTCCTGCACTGGCCATGACTGCTACAGCAGCCATGTGAAACCCTTTCATTGAAGTGAGGACAGTCAATAACAAGCCTGGGAAGCTTTCTCAAAAGCCTGGCAAGCACCAAGGGAAGTACTGTCAGGTGCCAGGGTGCCCGTGGGCACCTGCTGTAGCCAGTGTTAGACTTGTGCATGGGAGTTTGTTCATTTCATATTTTTTATTGATTTAATAAGGGATTCTTTCATTATTTATTTATTTATTTATATTTTATGTTTGAATTTATATCCCGCCCTACCCCGAAGGCTCAGGGCTGCTAACAAGGGCACCATGTGCTGAGGTTAAAACAGTAAACACATAGTTTAAAAACAATAAATTACAATAAAATACAATAACAAATTTACAAACAGATTTAGACAAGATGGGTAGATCTTAACTTCCAAACTACTTCCTAAGATCTTATCATCTAAGCCGTGCCCAGGCGCCTCGCTCCCCCCTTGGGGTGCCAAGCAAATGATGTTAATACGCCAGAGCATAGGGGGCAAAGGTGGAATAGTGGTGGCGGCAGCTCCTACTCAAAGGCCTGGCGGAAGAGCTCCATCTTGCAGGCCCTGCGGAACTGAGAGAGGTCCCGCAGCGCCCGGATTAGGTTGTTTCATATGGTTTTGTTTTGTTAGGGTTTCATTTTCATAAATCTTTTCTGTTATCATTTCCCATTGGTTTCAATGAAAGAACCCCCACGATTCATCCAAATCAGAAAAAACTCAAGGGCGAATTGTAGTATTCCCCAAGGAGACCACCACCAATGCCAAATTTCAGACAGACAGAAAAAAGGGGCCCTTTTTTGAGGCAATGAAATGCACCCATGTCCACTGGAGAATTGATAGGAAAGGTTCCAAACAGTATCTGACAGTACTGCAGCCACTTAGCTTGAACAGTATCACAAGGAAGAGGCATACTGACAAGGCAAAGGCATTTGGTGGCACAAGGAAGGTAAGGCATCTGAATAGACAGGCAGCAGCAGGAGGATCTTGAGCTAAATTTGCTTGGATGGGGGATAAGATTTGGAGAGCAGCAGGTACAGTTGCTAGGTCCACCTTGGCCACCAGCAGGGGATGGGTTGGTAGGGTTGCCAGATCCAGGTTGGGAAACTCCTGGAGATTTAGGAGTGGAGCCTGGGAAGGACAAGGATCTCAGTGGGATGCAATGCCATAGAGTCCTCCTTCCAAAGCATCCATTTTCTCCAGGGGGGTTGATCTCTGTGGTCTGATGAGCTGTAATTTTAGGAGATTCCCAGGTCCCACCTGAAGGCTGGCATCGCTTCCTACAAGCAAACAGGAGAATGCAAACTGAAAGAAAATTTGGCACAAACAAGGAAGGCATTGGGAGGAGAGAGGAAAGGAAAGCCCCCCCCATGTCCTTTGTGATTGGGATCTCTCACACACATATATGTGATCCTAGTGGCTAGAGCTTGCAGTCAGTCATGAAAGCCCAGAGCACCTCCTCCTCCCTCCATCTAAAAAACACCGTACAATCTCTATGCCCTTATCAGGAAAATGCCACATGCCTTATAAAAGTGAAACTAATAGTGACAGAGACTGCGATTACTAAAGAAACCATAAAAAAGAAAATCACGCCCCCCCTTATAGATGGGGAATTTGTTTCATTTTCATATTAATCATGCTAATTAGAACTCCTAATTTTCATAAATAACAAAAGAAATGCACAAGTCTAGCCAGTATATCACACTGCCTAGAGGGTTGGAAGATAGGTAGCTTACTCGGTTTATATTGTGTATATGCCTTCTTTTAGATCACTATGAGTAATCTTTTGCTGTTCTGAAGCTCTCACAGGCTTCATATTCAGTGGGAAACACCAACACTCTATTATGGGTGAAGTTTAGGCATAAAATTAGCACCAGTACAACAAGCGCCTAATTTTTAAGAGAACATTCATTCCCTTGAGGCTGGCTTGAAGAGAGTGAGAGAATCAGAGAGGTATGCAGATAACATCTTCAGGGACAGAGTTTTCATTCCTTTGGCAACAGCTTCTTGGCTGTCACAGAAAATGAGTCTTGGGGTCATTACACTGGGAAAATATGAGGAACATCTGAGGGACTATGCCAAGTAGACCTGACAAAGAATGTTGAACTGACAAATTAACAAATCACTGGGACTGGATGTTGTTCATAGTTCTTAAGAAATCAAATCAAAAATTTCTGATCTTTATAATCAAGTTAACCATTTTTTTTAAAAAAAATCCAGAAACTTATACCTTTTTCTGCCTTACCTATGTCTCAGGCAAAACTGTGGACACCTGGTGTGGCACAGTGGTTACAGTGTCAGAGTAGGACTGGGGAGACTCAGATGGAACCCCTACTCTGCGACTGAAGCTCATTGGTTGACCTTGACCCAGTCACTTTCTCTCATCCTAACCTAATTCACAGCGTTGTTGTAAGGGTAAAATGGAGGGGAGGAAAATGATATAGATTGTCCTAAAGCTCCTTGGAGGAAAGGTGGAAAACAAATACAATAATTAAATAGATGCTCTGATTTGGGGTCACCCAGTGAAACTGATCAGCAGTTGGTTCAGAACAGACAGAAGGAAGTACTGTTTCACACAATGCATGAATAACTGTGGAATTCACTACTACAGTATGTGGTGATGATTGTTTAAGGCTTAGCTATGTTTCATGGAGGAAAAGCCTACCAACAGCCATTAGCCATGATGTCAAAATGAAATCTTTTTTGTGAAGAGGCAATATACCTCTGAATGCCTGTGGTGAGCAACAAAAACATGTGAGGGCTGTAGACCTCTTGCATTCCTTATGGCTACCTGGAGACATTGGGGGGAGGGGAACTGGACTAGGTGAATTGGTGGTTAAAGACAACTGGGCACTTCCTCTTCCAGAAAGCAAGGGGATAAAAAAATGAGCAACGTTTGCCCTCAGCAGCCAACATAATAGCCTTTGCTCACCAGAAGGTGACAGATGTCTGGGCATATGTCACCACTGTACCACATGCCCAACTCCAGCAATGTCAGTCCACATTCACTGAAAGGATTCTCTGGGTTAGATATTAAATGTCAGTGATTATGGGAAAGGATTCTTAAATCCCAGGCTTCCCTCTACTTCCACATCCTTGTAGCCCCCCCTTTTCATTGTAACAAACTCTCGCACTTCATTTCTCCATCTGAGACTATAGTGACCCCAAGGCAGTGGCTGATCTTGAACACTGAGATGCAGCTTCCTCTTAGCCAGTTCAGTGAGTGATATGTCAATTCCATTTATCTAATTATTCCTGCTTTGAGCCACATAAGCAAGAAAGAGAGCAAAAGGCTGTAATTCCATTTGACAGAACGCCATGTCACTGATATCTCTCCCTGCCTCCCTGAGTCCAAACAAAATTAAAGTGGCCACAAGCATATTGACAGCTTGACACAATGAGGTCAAGTAACAGTAACAGGAGCTGAATCCTCTTTGGTTAAGATCAAGAACCCATAGGGAGACTGGTATATTACGTCTGCTGGTTCACCATCAAGCCAGCCTTTGGCAGGGACCAGCATGTAGTCAGAGGAGTCTCTTCCAGTGCCAGGAGATGTGTGTCAGCCAAAGATCTGGTGTAAACGCCCTTCAGTACAATTGCTTAACGATTTATAAGTGCCAAGAACCTTTTTTTGAGGAGGAAATTGAGTCAGACATCTACATAAGAGGTGGCCCATTACATCAAACAATAACTTAGGGTTTGACAGATTTGAGCGAGTAGTGCCACATACTCCTTATGTGAATATGGTCAAAACCTAAAAACATAATCAGAAATGGGTCCCCACATGACAATAAGTTCAATACACCTTACACTAGCTACAGCATTAGCCTGATTGTTCTGTTAAGCAGCTGCTCCAGAGTACATGGTTGAAGCTCAATAAATGTTAAAAGAGTAATTCGACCAAAGCTTATATCACAATAAATTTATTAGTCTTTAACATGCCACAAGGCTTTGTGTTGTTTTGGAAGTAATGATAGGATTTTTGAACACTCTTCTCACTGTATGCTAAAAATAATTCTGACCACATGATGGAGCAATCGGATGATCAGTTAGCTGCATAGCAAACCATACTTGGCTCACTTCATACAGAGTTCAAATTTCTGGCCATTGCCATCCATGACTCTGGACTTAAGTTTCTTGTATGTGTAACACAGACCAATGTTCCATTTTTCTTATGAGAATGAATATTAGTGATTATGTGATGTTTTCATGGAGTTGGATGACTGGTATAGAAAGGGAGAGCTATAGATGCCCATACTTTGTGCTGGAATAAAAATATAGCAATGAACAGAGATCACACATATTTGATCACACACATATTTGATCAGAGAGCCCCAGTGGAGATGCTAATTTTCCACAGGCTTAGACTTAGCTACTAGACTTCTTTGACAGTCCTACAGATCATCGAATCAGGTGAACTTCATTTACATTTTAAAAAGTAAGCTCTTTGGAGATCACTCCATCTTTCAGTACTTTGTAAAACAGGAGGGAAATCAGATTTAGGAGGAATATATCTAAGCTTGAAGAAAGCAGAGGTACTTCAGAGAAGTCTTTGTTTACTATTCCTTACAGCTCCTCTGCCCTCTCTAGAACTTCTAGCCACCTTTTCATTACTACTGTACTTCCAAAGTGGTGTTTTTGTATCTCCAGAAATGGCTTCATCAGGAATAAGAAATGCAGTACTGTGGAAACTTTGCAAATACAGGTTAAAAATACCTTTGTTATGCAGAACACATTATTTACACCAGGTTGTTACTGAATACTTGCTATTACCCTTTATCCTTATTGGCTTTCTCTACTGTTCATCAGTCTCAGTTTGGAATGACTGGAATGCCCATAAATTCAGGCTAAGGAGTTATGGGAAAGTATGTTTCTTACATCATCTAGGAACCCTAGCAGTAGCTA
This sequence comes from Gekko japonicus, assembly GCF_001447785.1. Taxonomy (NCBI): domain Eukaryota; kingdom Metazoa; phylum Chordata; class Lepidosauria; order Squamata; family Gekkonidae; genus Gekko; species Gekko japonicus. Next base: position 242,521 of record NW_015159734.1, read on the forward strand.
CAGCTGCTAATTCCACGAATGGTTTATTCTTCCCTCTTTAACCTTTCCACTAGAGGGGGAAAGTAATACTTTATAAGGACTTGTATTTGGAAGGGATCCATCTCAAGCTGAAGTACCAAGCTAAACTTACTGTCATTTGAAAATTATTGCCAGATGTTTTGACTGGCATTCATATGAATCTGAATTTTGCAAAGGCTTTACTTGAAGCAAATGCTTCCACAGTTACTAAAACAAGTCTATGACAACCAATAACTCTTTAATTAATGCATGGGGGGTTAGGGTTGCCAGGGACAGGGGAGAGTTATGGGGGGAAATCATAATTATATAACAAAAATATACATTTTTGTTTCAGTACTCACTAAGCCATGGAGAGGTTCCAGATTTGGTTGTTGGGAAAATATCTCTGTGCTTGGCCCTAAGGGACAGATTTTCACCAGTAAATGGCAGTACAGCAGAACTGGATACAGCAGGGCAGGCATTACTGCCCCATTGTCTCCAACCTTAGAGGCCCTCTCCATCTTCAGCATCTCAGAAAAAAATGCCTGAATCATCTAAGCTAATAGGCAGCAAACCAAAGGATCACTCCGCACTCACCTGGTGGAAGATGCTGGTTCTGTCGTTTGCCTCTGCATCCGTGTACGCCTCATGAGGTGGTCTTTCATGGACATTTGGACCTCTGCTGGAATATCTGGTGATGTATGACTGATTTTTACAGCTGCCTCCAAAAAACCAATGGTGCCTGTGTCCTTTAGCTTGTCAGCCATGGTCTCTTTCTCGGGTTCTGCCGAAAACTGGGAGGCAGAGGTGTTAGTCGAAATAGCCTTATTCCTCCAGGGCACCCAGCACAGCTTCCAAAAGAGAAAGAGAAAAACTGCCACCAGGGCCAGTCCACATACAATAACTATCACTGCAAGGAGGCTGATGGAGAGCTCTAGAGGGCAGGAGAAGGAGACAATAGTGAACAGGATTGGGCAGAGAGTGGGGAAGAGATGTCAGAAATGGGTAGGAAAGCAGGAAAGGGAGGGAGAAAAGAAAAGAGTGTCTGTGAGAAACCCAGAAGGACAAGAACAGAAGCCTTGCGCAGATTACAAGAAATCTAAGGTAAAACAGTGAGGAGAGGAAAGCAGGATTATGCCTGCTCGCCCTCTTTTTGAACTCCTCATGTTGACCAGGGCTTCTGAACAGAATCTACACACAGATAAACTGAACAGACATATATTCTCTCCATGTAATTTCTACTCTGATTGCCTAGTAATGGATGCATGCATACAACCAGTATTCCTGTAAACTAAACCAACACAGCCCTGTTCATAAGTTACAGTAAACGCATGTACAATAAACACTTGATTTTTCTTCATACATGCATTGAGTAATTCTCATGTTACAGTGAATGCATGTACAGCTGAACGTGTGATTGAAACCACACATTGATTCAGGTATTGGTCCCCGGTTCCATTTGTAAACTGCACACTTAGGCACTTACAAACATTCACACACACGCAGTGCATTCACTCTAACACGTGAACTGGACTTCTGTGGAGGGCTTCAGCGCCCCATCCATGCATTGCTTATGTTTGGATTTCAGCTCATCTGCACAGAGCTGTCCAAAATGCTGTCTGTTCCCCCTCAGATGCCCTGTTCATGAAACTGTAAAAAGAGTGACTGATAACCATACAGGGAAAATATCAGGAAAATCAGATTTTTTTTTCCAAAAAGAGATGTTTTAAATTTTCTTGTTGGATTATATATTTTGGCCCAACTGAAATTACTATACAGACATACACTAATTGACCATTTCTAGCAGTTTCTAAAACACTGGAATATATTATGACAGCTCTAACTTAATAGCTAAGTTTTCAAACTGTCAAGTACTCCTCTTGTGTTTAAGATAGTAAAGATATTAGCAAAGTGCACAACAGGGCAGCCCTTCATGTACAGAAGTAAATGGCACATATGTGGACAAGATGAAAACTGGCGCGTGCTCATGCATCAAAGAGATGGTAAGCTGGAGGGGCATGAAGGAACGAGTTTAAAAGAGGGTCCCAAATTCACAAGTATCATAAGCACTGGCCTAGTGAGATCACATCTTACACATAATAGTATCCCCTTTTTAAAAAAAACACAGAAACCAAAAAGCAGTGGCCATTTCTACTCACAATGCCTTGGATCCTTTGGTAAATGTCCATTAATGGAAGGGATTTGTGTTAGCTCTCATTCCCACTATATCCTGAAATGTTCCCCCAAAGACTGCTCCTGAGGGAACAGAGGACACCTTCAGGAATAGCATTTGGGGATCTGCAACAGGAGAGGAAAATTGGCCTTCCATTAGTCGGAAATTTACTACAGGTTCTATGCTATTAACTCAGTACATGAAATTGGCCCATTAATCTCTTTACTCAAAGTCTGAATAAACCAAGGTGATTAGCAGAGCAACCCTAAGAAAGTGGGGAATCAGAATAGGGACCTGACTGATGCCTGTCCTAGAGTAACTCTTTTGGCCCATATGCAGGTGCTGGGCAGTTTATGCTGGCACAGGGTACTAGTGCCACTGTGCTGCTGAGTCCCACTGGCACAGAAGCACCGCAGCCACGTGCCCGCAGAGCAACAGCACAAACCCCACTGCCGGCATAGATGGGGTGTTCCAGGGGGCACGGCACCTTCCAAAGTGCTTTCAGTGTGGGAATGCCCCCTCCCAAGCAGGTGCAAAGTTGTGCTGGCAAAATGGCATCATAGCCCATTGACAGCCATTCCAATGCACTTCCCCCACACACACACACACAGCTGTGGCCATGCCCACAGGACACCAAGCAGCTGAGAATACTGACTGTGGTGGAGCATGCCTGCTCAGGTCTGCAGGCCCTATTCCACCCTGCACTCCTAGGCATTTCTCCACACCTGGAGGGGCTTTTCTTCCACTCTCAGGGTAGTCCACCTGATCATTGTAGGGATTTTCCACTGGGAGGATCAGGAATCCCAGCTGCCCTTCCCAGTTCCAAGGCTTCACTTCTATGTCTCCCGCTGCCCAGCACCTGGTCCCCATGGGGACAGTTTAGTGCCTTGCGCACCCCTGGAGGAATAGCAGCTTGCCGACTGCCTTCCTTCCTCTCTGGTGCCCCTTTTAAAATAGCATGCCTGAGATGGTGGAGGTCTATGTGGTACAGAGAACCAATACCAGCACCAAATGTTATAAAGTATTTATTAAAAAGGAAATGTTTGCAAGCATACTTTTAGCACAGCACCAAATTGAGCAAGGGATCCAAAAGAAATTGGATATAATGGAAATCCTCTGTCCCTCTCTCTATACATGCCCTATCAAATGTTAAATTAGGACAGGCTCCTTTAGCTTTGTTGTTGTTGTTCAGTCGCACAGTCGAGTCCGACTCTTCGCGACCCCATGGACGAGCTCTCGCCAGGCCTTCCGATCTTCCGCCGTCCTCTGAAGTTGGCTCAACTTCATGTTCGTTGCATCGATGACACTGTCTAACCATCTCATCCTTTGCCGTCCCCGTCTTCTTTGACCTTTAGCTTAGGAAGTTACAAATCCCTACAGAGTTCCATTACCATGAAGTTTCTTTCAGCTCTCCAGGTTAGCACATGGTCAAAATGGCTGCCTGCTCCAGAGGAGAGGTCTGTGTGTGTCCTCCCATGTACTCAGCATCCCAGGAAAAAAGAGACCACCTTCCTGTTGCAAGGAGATTTTATCATCTTCATTACTCCATCCCACTTGACCTGGTCAGGCCAGGTCAGAGAAGTGTTTCCTCCAGCTCCTCGCTGGAGATTATCCCTGGAGCTGATCTAGCCTAAAGTCCTCCAAACTATGTTCCCTGCCTGAAGGGAGAAGCAGAAAACGTGCACATCCTTTTGTCTAGACTTTTAGCATTTGTATGAAGGTGGGCTGAGGCACAAGTGAATTGACTTCCTCCTCTGCCTAGGGGACAAAGACTGTTAAAATGCAAAGTGCAGGCTCTGCTCCTTGCCAGCCTCCCAGGAGAAAATGCATTTCTTCACACTAAGTGTGCACCCAATCAGCATGCTCCCCCACTCTAGCCATGCCCCTCCTGAGGACTCAATCGTGTTTCCCCCACTCTACAAATGGTTCCAGGAGGTCTCCCCAGAGGCCAGATGCAGCAAAGATCCAGGCACCATGGACACTGTTTGGGAACTTGGCCATGAGGTCTGTAAAGATGCCCTGGTGGTCACAGGAGGCCTGAACATTCAGGCTGTAGAAGTGGTGGGGACTAGGTTATACTCATGGCTCCTCCCCAGGGCTGATGAAGGCTATGTGGGTGCAGTCAATGGTGCCCACTACATTGGGGAAGCCTCCAAAGGATGCAAACCCTGCCTTGATGGGAGCACGTCTGCCATCCTCAGTGGGGAAGTGCACATGCTCCTGGAGATGCGTCAGCATGGCATACAGAAAGCTGTGGAGGCAGTGGCTAGCCGAGGACTGCAACATTTTGAGTACCTCTGTCATGACCACCAGGAAGTATCCAGTAGCAAGGAACCTCAGGGAGAGCAGAAGTTTCTGCAAGATGGAGATGGCATATGGAGCAGGATCTAGGCCCTGGAGGGCTGGCTGGGGCTTGTAATGAGAGCTGGTGTCTGTAATGGGTGTGTGCAGCAAAGGAGGAGCATGGCTCCTGTGGCCTGCCCCTTCTATACCCCCTGCCAGTGATGGACGCTTGGCTTGGCCTCCTCAACACATGACTCCCATTGATTCTGCCTGCCCTGTCTATCACATCGCCCCACCTAACAACAAAGCCGGAATAGAACTGTTGGGGCACCTTTTTCCCATTCAACTGCCACATAACTATCCCCTTAGGGAGGCAACTAGCAGCACCACAGCCATGCCATGACCAGCTGCCACAGTGCAGACACAACACAGTATTGCTCTGCCCATGATATCAAGGTCTTGAGTGAGTTCCTTGGTGTGGGAAATGGGGACAGGCAAAATAGCATGCCCTCTCTTCTGATTCCAAAGATACCTATCCTTTCCAGCAACTTTGCAACAGGATTTCTCATCCTCCCTCTTTTAAGGGTGTTCTGTGCTTCCCTAATGAACTGAGGGCACAGATGATCATGACAGAGACCATGGAACTACCTTCCCTGTTTAAAAGGCAAAATGCACCCACAGTGTGAATTAGAACCTGGGTTTCAATTGACAAAACCAAGTGAGGATTGAAGATGTAAAGTCCCTCTCCCTTTCCTGTGTCGCCCTGATTCCTTGATTAAATTTGCCTTTTACAGAGAGATGGGGATTTGAAATTTTTCTCACTTGTGTGCCTTGAGAAGAAGAGCCATAGGCAGAAAAGTGTGCACTGGGTGGTAAGGGGTGGGTGGGGAGTTCTGCACCATAAGGCAGAATTCTGTAATAGGAATTGGTTTGTTTTGGGATTTGGGGCAGTCCCTGAACTGAACCCTGAATCAAATGGAGCCAAACAGACCCCACCCAACCAAATCAGTATGGGAAGCTCAGTTCCCCATTTCTCCCAGCTGCAGCTCACCCTGGCCAGGAAAAAGGGGGAGGGGAATCATCCTGGAAGGGACTCCCACTTTTCTCCCAGCCAAGGCTCACCCTAGGCAGGAAAAAGGGGGTGGGATTGCCTGAGAAGGTGCTTCCCATCTCCCCCTCTTCTTGCTGCACAGCTCTCCCCGCCAGCTCAGCAGTCTTGGGCTCCCTCCTGCAGCTCATTTAGACCAGGAGGGAGCCTGTTTAAAGTGGTTACACCACAGAGCCAGAGGCAGCTGAGCTGATGTGGACTGTGGAGAGCCTTCTCCATGCCAGCCCAGATGTCTCAGGCTTGCTAATGCAGCCCATTTAAAGGGGCACCTCCAGGGAGCTGGCAGATACCTCTGGCTCTCTGGCATGGCCAGGGTCGGATTTAGACTTGCTGAGGCCCTAAGCTATACAAAACCCAGAGGCCCCCTACTGTTTTAAATTACATTAGCTTGTCTCAGAAAAATTTAAAATATATATGCCTTTTTAATATTTGAAATCATTTTTATATTGTGTTTTTATTTGAGGCCCCAGCAGATTGCGAGGCCCTAAACTGTAGCTTATTTAGCTTATGCGTAAATCCGGCACTGGGCATGGCCCTTTAAATGCCAGCAAGCCCAAATCAGCTGGGCCCATGAGGAGAAGGTTCTCTCCGCCAGCAGGAAAATCCACTTTCTCCTGGCCACTGCTTGCTGCAGCCAGGAGAAAAGTGGAAGGGAGTAGAAGGGAGACCCCCACACACACTTTCTCTCAGGAGATTCCCCACCTTTTCCCTGGCCATCTGGAGAAGGGAAGCCTCAAACTCAGCTTAGGGGGAACACTGGTCCTATGTCTGGCTGCAGCCATGAGTTAATAATAACAGAATCCTGTGACTTAGAGGCATATTTTTTTCTGGAGGGAAATGTTTTGCCTTAACCTAGCTGGTTGAAAAATCCCACTTGTCCTTGTATGTTTTGCTTTTTAGAATAAATTATTTTTAAATTATAGACAGTTCTGCCCTGAGAGCTGGACTTGACGAAACATCAGCCCCAGAGTCACCATTTTGAAGCAGTGAGTTCCCACCTGGGGGAACTCCTCTTAACTGCACTGCGGGGCCCAAGAGCACTGGGAAAAGGGGCTTCTGTGTCCCCCTCTGTACTGCGTTTTCCAACCTAAAATGTCACCGGGGGAGCATTATTTGCCCATATGCCCTCTCTAGTGCCTTTTGGTTTCAGAAAAATGGCATGGGGGAGAGGCAGGAACAGGCCTGTAGCCAGGATTTTGAGGCTTGTGGGGCAATTTTTTTTCCTGGCGGGGCTGAAGTTCTCGGTGCAGAAAGAAAAGCCATTGAGCCAAATAGAAAGCTGTGACCACGATAGATCTCTGAATTGCAAGCTGGCAACCGCTTCACGTGGCAGTTCTCAGCTGCTGCAAGTCCATCACTTCTGCCAAACTCATCAAAAATTCTGAGAACAAGCCGGCGGGTGGGGGTGATGACTTCTAGAGTCAAGGAAGCTGACACTTAGGCAGAAAAAACACGTTGAAAGGAGACCAGTCTCTTGACACAGAGTTAGAAGGGACCCTAGAGGTCACCTACTCCAACCCCCTTGCTCAGTGCGGGAATTAGTCAACTGCAGCACCCCACTCTGCTTAAAGGAGCGCACACCTTTAAAAAATATTTAAAAGTAATTGAAAAAAGCATTTTTAGGAGAAATTCTTGTGGGGCTGTGCCTTTAAGAAAGGGGGCAAAGCCCCGCAATCCCATCTCCCTTTCTCCTTGCTGCACAGTGATCCAGTCTCCTTTTCTCATAGCTGGCGTAGCCCATTTAAAGGGGATTTGCTAGGGAGTCAGAGGAAACTGCTGGCTCCCTGGCATAGCCCCTTTAAACAGGCAGCACAAGCGAGCCCAAGACAGCTGGGCCAGCGTGGATAAGGTTCTCCATACCGGCTCAGCTGCCTCTGGCTCCATGTTATAGCCCCTTTAGATGGGCTGCATGAGGGAGCCCACAGCTCGGACAGTGAGGAGAGCTCTCCTTGCTGTCCCAGCTGTGGGTTTCTTCTTGTAGGCTGGTTTAAAAGAGCTGCATGAGGGAGCTCAAGACCACTGAGCTGGTGGGGAAAGCTGTGCAGCCAGGAGAGAGGAAGATGGGATTGGGAAGCCTCTTCCCCAGTGATCCCATCTCCCTTTCTCCTGGTTGGTTCAGCCCATTTAAAGGGGCTAATGCCAGGGAACCAAAGGCAGCTGGGTCAGTGCAGAGAAGGCTCTCAGTCCTGGCTCAGCTGCTGCAATGGTAGGGAGAGCTCTCCCTGCTGTTCCAGTTGTGGGGTCCCTCACGCAGCCCAGTTTAAAGGGAGCCCAAGACCCCTGAGTTGGCAGGGAGAGCTCTCTACCAGGGAGCCCATAGCTGGGCCAGTGGGGAGAGCTCTCCCCACCATCTCTGCTGTCTTGGGTTCCCTCCCACAGCCCCTTCAAACCAGGCTGCATGAAGGAGCCTCCCACTGAGATGGCAGGGAGAGTTCTCCCCGCCTCTTGGCCATTGATTTAAATAACTCTGAGCCATTTAAACCCTGTTTTCTACTCTCTGCAAAAAGCCATGGGGGAGCTCAAAACAGGGTTTGAATAGCTCTGAGCCTTTTAAACCAAACAGCTGAGTGGTGAGGAGCTCCCGGCCCCTTCCCTGTTTCTTGTGATGAGCAGAATGCAGGGGCAAACCCTTGTATTCTACTCTTCCCAAAGGCCTAAACCACCATAAACTGCCCCCCAAATTTCGGAGTTCATTGTGGTTCATCAGTTCAACTCCAAACCAGCCAAAATTCATGATGAACTTTGGTTCATCAGCCCTTTCATGCTCATCTCTATTTGGTAACATGAAAAGCCAAATTCTGCAATGTGTATAAACTCTACACATTTGCATGCTTTCTCTTATTATACATAGTTTGTTTGGTTTCTTTTAGTCATGGAACAATACAGAGCACTTCTCTGACCACTGGAAATCTATTCAGCAATAGATTCAGCAATAGATTGTGCAAAGCACCTTTAGTCTAGTAGAAAGGGCAGGCTGAAAATTTAAATAATTCAGTTCTGAACTGAAAAACCACAAAAATCAACATGTCAAAAGGGTTCCTGAAAACAAGATGCCTCCCTTTGAAAATGTCAGAATAAAAATTGCAACACTGCCAGCTGAAAAAAATGTGAAGGGAAGGCTGTCATTTCAAGATGGGTACTTTGATATCAAAAATTGTTTCCTGTTTTCTAAAAACAATAAAGTAACTTCTAAAGCTGCAGTCATAGGAAAAATGTTAGGAAAAGCCCTGACAATGTGAAAAAATTAACTTCTCCACAGAAGAAAACAAGTAGTTTGTTGGAACCAGTTGATTTTTGCCATACAATCTGAAGTTGTCCTGGTGTGTGGCAACAGAAGGGTAAAGGGTGAGGAAGACACAGCCATGTTATATTTTGATTATTGTTTGAGGTCAGTGTGAGGCAGTTGGTTCAGGAAGGTGTGGGTCATCCTTAAGATGCTGCAAATTGTCAACTTTTTAATGTACTGTTGCACTTTAGTACTGGTGGCAAGATTTGTATTTTTCCACTTCAGGAGTTAAAGTGTCTAAGGGCCAAATTAGGCATGATGGTTGTCACATGTTCTGCATAGGGACTGGTAACTGTACACAAACTGCTGATCCCCATGGAGAGCTCCCTCTAAAAGTGTCCTGGGACCCTAATTCTAATCAAGACAGTGGTGTGGGGTGAGGAGGAGCACCTGTCTTCACCCCATACTATATTCCTGACCTCAAACAGCATAGGAGGTGTTATTTGTCTCATCAGGTGGCTGCATATTAAAGTATCCTCTTTGCATTCTGTTTAATGTGCTTTCCTTCTTTGATCGTGTGACAAGCTTACTGGATCATGGGAACTCTGTTGATGTGAAGCTTTTGAGAAGGTTCCCCATGACATTCTGATGGGCAAACTGGAAGACTGTGGGCTGGACTATAGGACAGTTCGGTGGATAGGGAACTGGTTAGAGGACCGCACCCAAAGAGTGGTGGTCAATGGTGTTTCATCAGATTGGAGGGAGGTGTCCAGCGGGGTGCCGCAGGGCTCAGTTTTGGGCCCAGTACTTTTCAATATTTATGATCTAGATGAAGGGGTAGAAGGGCTACTCATTACATTTGCTGCTGATACCAAATTGGGAGGAGTAGCAAACACACAAGAAGATAGTTAAAATTCAACAAGACTAGAATACTCTGGAGAAGTGGGCAGTTGCAAACAGGATGCAGTTCAAGAAATATAAATGCACAGTATTACATCTGGGCCACAAAAATGTCAAGCACAAATACTGGATGGGGGATACGTTTCTGGGGAGTAGTGTATGCGAAAGAGATCTTGGGGGTAAGGGTGGACTGTAAACTAAATATGAACATACCATGTGATGCGGTGGCAAAAAAGGCAAATTCAGTCTTGGGTGGTATTAAAAGGGCTATAGCATCGAAATCGCAGGAAGTTATAGCCCCTCTGTATACTGCCTTGGTCAGGCTGCACCTGGAGTACTGTGTGCAGTTCTGGAAGCCTCACTTCAAAAAGGATGTGGGCAAAATCGAGAGGGTGCAGAAGAGAGCGACGAGGATGATCAGGGGTCTGGAGACTGAGCCCTAAGAGGAAAGGCTAAGGGCCTTGGGAATGTTTTGTTTGGAGAAGAGGAGATTGAGGGGGGACATGATTGCTCTCTTTAAATATTTGAAAGACTGTCATTTGGAGGAGGGCAAGGAGCTGTTCCAGTTGGCAGCAGAGGATAGGACCCGAAGCAACAGTTTTAAATTACATGCAGAAAGGTATCGGCTGGATATGAGGAAAAACTTTTTCATAGTCAGAGTGATTCAAAGGTGGAATCAGCTACCTAGAGAGGTGATTAGCTTCCCTTCACTGACAGCTTTCAAGAAGAGGCTGGACGAATATTTGTCAGAGATGCTTTAGGCTGGTCCTGCATTGGGTAGGGGGTTGGACTAGATGGTCTGTATGGCCTCTTCCAACTCTATGATTCTATGAGTCTGGTACATTGGCAAAGATGCTGCCTTTGGATAAGGAGAACTATATTAATCATTAAATTCATTGGATGATGATGGCCACATCATGATATCTCATAGTTGGATTGCACAAAGTTTTTTCCTTGATAACTGTAACATCAAGTGTTAATTGGTATGTCTGAATGGATCATCATGGATATAAATACCCCAGACAGAATGCTTGGATCTCCTCACATCAACTCAAGAACAAATGCTTTTTGAGTCAGCTGACACAGTAATCAAATGTACAGTAATCAAACCTAGAGAACTCAACTGAGATACATGCATGTACCTAACTAGACCTTAGGTTTTTTCTTGACTTCCCAGATGGTTGAGAGGAAATATTAATATAGTATGAATTATTAATATAGCTCTACCTATTTCCCTGGGATAGGCTGAAAAATAAATAAGAATACATATTAATTAATCTCATAGTCTTTGTTACATATTTAGCATGAATACGTGCTGAAAAGGTAAGGATATATTCTCACAAAACTTGTACACCAAGGCTGACTTATATGAAAAGAACAGGTAGATTCTCCTGATGGACTTTGAACAGCCAGTTCATATGTGGCCATATGGTAATGATAGTAAACTAACAATTGTATGGTTGTAATTATCTGACATATGATGACAACTTTTTTCTTAGTTTACTTATGTCTCGAACGATGAATATGGATAATCCTATCAAAATAGTTTTCACAGCTCATGGATTTGACTCATGCCAACATCTTTCTGCTATTTTTGAACACGAAAAAATACTCCATTCCCCCTCCAACAGTAATTTTTTAAAGGAATCACTCCAAATCTATCCTTATTAGAGAACTAAGCTTGTATCAGACTCTCTAGGCAGCTTGCATCTGTTCTTCATTACAGCTGCTATGAAAATAATCCTTGAAATATATCTCGCCTTTCAATGCAAGTCCTTTCTACCAAGACTATTCCATTTGAACATAGCTTGGATCTAGCATCATTAAAACATTAACACTGAGGACTGAAGAAAAGGGCATAAAACATGATGTGAACTTAATTTTTCATCCTAACTAATGTAAAACCCAAATTGCTGTATTTCTATAGCAAGTTGGCAAGAGGATTTGATAGCACTGCCTGGCTTTACCATGTGAACTTTCTCTTTCAAGGTTGGTTGTCATAACCCTTGAACTCATGGTTGACTGAACCCTTACACTTCACCCAGGCTCCAGATGCGCTCAGGGTGTGACCTAGCCTTGAATGGCTTTTTTTTGTCATTTGCAGAAATAAGATAAAGTAAGTTGTCCTTGTCAAATTAAGCTGTGTGCCAGCCTTTGAAGAGCTTCGGACACATAACATGCATTCTAACTGCACAGTTAAATAGCCAGGGGCCCAAGAGTTTGTTAGTTGATTTAGTGACTAGCTAAGAATGAAAAGATAGACATTGATGGGTCCCTGTGTGGCTGAAAACTTGCATCAGCTGTTCCTCTCTTCAACTAGTCCCATATAAAAAGCCACTTTAAGAATCAAGACCTCTTAATCTACACCACAGCCTGGGGCTTGTATATTGCAACTCAATAAGAGAATGTGTTTTATTGTCTTATTTAATAATGAATAAGACTGCACAAGATAAATAGGGGGAGGTCCCTGAGAGACTTGACTAATTGCATTCTCAGCATAGCGAAGACACCACTTTGGTATACCGAGAGCTAAACTCTGGAAAGTTTCCCAGGATTCTCAATATCGGGATACAGCCTCATAAGAACTTGGCTTACATGGAAAATCAGCCCTGTCCCCCCCCTAGCTTCATTTACAAATGTTCCTTGGAATACTGAAACTCTTTCCTCTGTCAAAAGTGTATGGCTGTAATTTGTAATAGTGAGGGGAGTATTTCATCCCTCCCCCAAGTCACTGAGTATACACTAGAAGCATAAATATCTCTGTGAATAGTGACAAAAACTCAGAAATCTGAAGGATGGCCCTGTCTACTTCCCTCCCTTAGAGACAAGACTTTCCCTCAATTTTTCCCCCTTTACTGACTGAGCAACCCTAGTAGCATGTTGTCTTCTTTGCTGAAGAACTCTGCCGCACCCTATCACAATACAATATTTTGGCTTTTGGCTCAGCCCAGCAACCTGAGGGAAGGATCAGAAGCCCACTTTAACTTAAATGGCACTCAAGGCATTTCGAAATTCAAAAATAACAAAATATTTATTTATTTATTTATTCATCACACTTATATCCCGCCCTCCCCAGTGGGCTCAGGGCGGCTAACAGAGGCCAGATCATTAGTCTAGCCATAAGTAAAAACATATAAAAATATAATAAAACATCAAAACTAAGACTAAAGTGCTCTATCCAGTTACTAGTGTCCTAGATCCAAGATGGTATCCCCACGACTCGAGCTGGTATTCTCAGCATACATGTCCAGTGGCGACAGCGTTTCTGATGTAATTCCAAGTTCTTCCTGGGGCCCCGTCAATGCATCCATTCAGATGTCTTGATGGTGGTGGTATAGTAGGGCGGCGGCTCCTACTCAAAAGCCTGGTGGAAGAGCTCTGTTTTGCAGGCCCTGCGGAACTGCTCAAGGTCCCGCAGGGCCCGGATCTCCCTCGGGAGCTCATTCCACCAGGTAGGAGCCGCCACCGAAAAAGCCCTAGCCCTGGTCCCGGCCAGTTTGACATCCTTGGGGCCCGGTATAACCAATAGATTTTGGGCCCCCAACCGAAGTGCTCTTGGGGGAACATGTGAGGTAAGGCGGTCCCTCAGGTAAGCTGGACCCTGATCATAAAGGGCTTTATAGGTAATAACCAGCACTTTGAAATGGAACCAGTACGCTATCGGCAGCCAGTGCAGTGCTTTCAGCACAGGCTGAATATGGTCCCTGGTCAAGGTAGGGGACCAACTGCCGAGCCAACCAGAGATGGTAAAAGGCTGACTTGACAGTGGCTGCCACCTGGGCCTCCATTGTTAATGTGGAGTCCAGGAGCACCCCCAGACTCCTAACCCTAGACGTTGGTACCAAAGGCACCCCGTCGAAGGTCGGGAGCGGGAGCCCTAACCCCGCACCGGTCTGGCTCAGGGCCAGGACCTCTGTCTTCGCCGCGTTTAGTCTCAATCGGCTCAGCCGGAGCCAACCAGCCACGGCCTCCAGTCCCCGGTGGAGGTCATCAGGACTCGAGTCCGACCGGCCACCCAGCACCAGATAGAGCTAGGTGTCATCTGCATACTGATGACACCCAAGCCCATAGCTCCGGGCAATCTGGGCAAGGGGGCGCATATAAATGTTAAATAACATCGGGGACAACACCGCACCCTGGGGGACCCCACAATCAAGGAGGTACCTATGGGAATGCCGGTCCTCGATCGCCACCCTTTGTTCCCGACCTTGTAGGAAAGAGGCAAACCATTGAAGGGCAAGCCCCTGAATCCCCACGTCGGCAAGGCGGTGGGTCAGCAGCTGATGGTCGACCGTATCGAACGCGGCTGACAGATCTAACAACAGCAATGCCGCCACACCTCCTCGATCCAGATGCCGTCGGAGATCATCAGACAGGGCGACCAAAGCCATCTCAGTCCCATGACCAGGGAGAAAACCGGACTGGAAGGGATCTAAGACTGAAGCGTCCTCCAGAAAGCTCTGTAGCTGTAGTGCCACCGCCCTCTCAATCAATTTGCCCAAATAGGGCAAATTGGACACCAGTCGATAGTTAGCCAATTCAGCCGGGTCCAAGGATGGTTTTTTAAAGAGAGGGCGGACCATCGCCTCCTTGAGCACACTTGGAAACTGGCCCTCCGCGAGGGACTTGTTGATAATTTCCCATAGTGTGCCTCGTAACCCCTCGTGTCCCGCTTTAATGAGCCAGGAGGTGCACGGATCAAGGTCACATGTGGTTTGGCGTACAGATACTAGCAGTCTGTCAACTTCGTCCAGACTGAGCAGATTGAAACACTCTAAACCTGGTACCGAAGACATGCAAGGGGCCTCGAGTTCGGTCACTGTCTCAATTGTGGTCGGGGAGATCGCGGCGAAGCGCCAAGACTTTATCTGCGAAAAAGCTCGCAAAAGCCTCACAGCCTATATCCAATTCCCTAACATTTTGCCTGCTCTGAGGCAGGTCTGTCAAGGTCCGAATTGTCCTAAATAATTGGGCCGGGCGTGAGCTCGCAGATGCAATTTCAGCCGCATAAAAATCCTTCTTAGCGGCCTTCACTGCCATCTCATAGGATCTCATAAACGTCCTGTAATATGCTCTTGTCGCCTCGTCACGAACGCGATGCCACCGTCTCTCTAGTCGTCTCAGTTCTCGTTTCAGCTGCCGCAACTCCTGATTATACCAGGGTGCGCGCCGAACACGAGTGCGGAGAGGATGTCTGGAAGCGATTGCGTCGATGGCTGTGAAGAGTCGGACATGCCAGTCCTCCACTAGCTCATCCAACGAGCCGCCAGGGGGCCTCGGATCCTGCAGGGCCATCTGGAACCGCACAGGGTTCATTTGGCTTCGTGGGCGAGCAAAAATCTGCTCACCGCCCAAACAGGGTTGAGGTGGAATGTTCAGACGGGCCTTCAAGGCCAGTTGGTCCGACCATGGCACTGCCTCCGCAGTGATCCAGTCCACCTCCACTCCCGCTGCAAAGATCAAATCGAGCATGTGTCCAGCCCGATGCGTGGGGGTCGATACGAACTGTGAGAGTCCCAGCGCCGCCATGGACAACACTAGGTCCGTAGCCCGGCTGGAGGTCGCGTCCTCGGCATGGACGTTGAAATCACCCAGGACAATCAGTCGAGGGTGATCCAATGCCCATCCTGCTATGGCCTCCAGCAGGGACGGCAGACTATTGGCCGGTGCATTAGGCGGTCAGTACACCAGCCAAATCGCCAAACTCTTTTCAGCCCCCAGCAGCGCAATCTATGCCCGCAATCTCCGCAGCCGGGAGCGCCCTGAAGGAGTAAGCCTCCCGAATGAAAATAGCCACCCCTCCCCCTCGCCCCCTAGTCCGTGATTGGTGGAGGACCGAGTAACCCAGGGGGGCTAACTGGGTGAGAGCCAAGGTCTCCCCATCCCTCAACCAGGTCTCGGTCACGCACGCCAGGTCCGCCTGATGTTCAGTCACAAAGTCCCTCAGGGTTGTGACCTTGTTATTAATGGACCTGGCGTTGCACAGCACCAATGACGGAGGAGGATCCATCCTGGGCCCACTGCCAGCCACCCTTGGGATGGGCCGTAGGTTGGAAGGGCACCGAGCTCTTCCATGTCTCTGCGTCCTTCCCTTATAGCTCATCCTAGGCCCACCACTAAACTTACCCAGCCCCAAGAGCACCGGAATATGCTGGCCAGGCATTGCTACCACCGTTGGTTTACGTACAAACTTCAAACCACTGATAGTCTGCAATCGCTACCCCTCACGAGCTGGCCACCACCACTCTGATGCTACCACTAAATAACATATACAACCATCCCTCAATATTCTGCTACAAAACCCTAAGATTGTACTGAAATCTTCTATACTGTCACCTCAGCAACTACTAATCCTAATCTCTCCCCGTGGTGACAAAGATAACTGCCTTACAGTCAAATTTAAATATACAGTATTAGCAGATAAAAATCCTCAAACTAACTCCCTAGCATCTACATGGGAAAGGTCAGGTGAAACCAGGGCATAAA
Source organism: Gekko japonicus (assembly GCF_001447785.1). Classification (NCBI taxonomy): domain Eukaryota; kingdom Metazoa; phylum Chordata; class Lepidosauria; order Squamata; family Gekkonidae; genus Gekko; species Gekko japonicus. The sequence continues at coordinate 258,694 of NW_015159734.1, forward strand.
AATTTCTGAGGTAAAATCAGTACATGCACAGATCTTATGTTTCAAGATAATGAGAATTTCTTAAGCTTTTCCCAGTGACTTAAATCTTTATGAGATGCTTTTGTTCCAGTGTTTTCCCCAAACACTCCAGTACACTTTCTTTTGAGTATTCACTGACTCTTTTGGTTTCCAGAAGGCTGGTACACTACCAGACCAGGGATCTCTGCACTCTTCAGAGCTAATTCTCTGTTTGACTGTATAGGGAAATTCTCCTCTCACTAGAAGATCTATCCCCTTTCTTTGGCCTAAATAGGAGTCTTCCCCTACTGCCCAAAATTCCTTGCCAGCTTTCCCCAGTTCTCCTGTCTGTGTTAAACTGCTCTCAGTCAGGGCTGAATTCTGAAACTCTCAGTACTCAACTCTTCTCAGCTAGGGCTGAAATTAGACTGAATTCTCCTCAGCATCCAGTTCAGATGTCTTTTTCTGTTCAGCTGATGCTAACCAATCAGATTCCTTAGAGCAGCCTGTCACTCAAGGCTCTCTGTTTCTGTGAAGAACTAACTCTTCATAGTCTTTCTGTCATCAGTCATCCAGGGCTCAGCGATAGCGAGGACTCCTCAGAAGAAAAGGACACCTCAGGAGAAGAGGAGTCCCGTGTAGCCAGCCTTGAGTTAACAGAAGCTGACCAGCAGGAAAAGGAGCCACAGGCTTGTCAGGATTCACAGCCAACAGCCCTGATTCAGCAGGTGAACCTCAGTTGGCCATTCCCAGCCCACCAGTATCACCCTACACCCTTAGAGCGCCATAGATGGAGGTTGAGAACAGAGCTACAGACAAGAAGGCAAAGTGTATGCCTCCTGGCCCGACACCAGCTGCTTACTGATAATGTAGATGAGTAGTTGCAGGATTGCTTCTGAGCAACTTGTTGCAAGCATGACCCTTAGACATAGGGCTATAAAACTAGCCAAGTGAAGTTGTTAGGCATGGATGCAACACGTTCAATAGACGTGATGCATCCATGCCTAACAACTTCACTTGGCTCTGCTTTGCCTGACTTCTGGACCTCTGACCTTGGGCCGAACGACTCTGCTTTGCCTGATTTCTGGACACCTGACCTTGGACTGAACACTCTGCTTTGCCTGACTTCTGGCACCTAATACTTGGAGCCTGCAAACCAGTACACCTTCACCTGTTTTGTACAGTACTTCTAAGCTTTTAAAAGGGGCTGTGGCTCAGTGCTAGAGCATCTGCTTAGCATGCAGAAGGTCCCAGGTTCAATCCCCAGCATCTCCAGTTAAAAGATCTGGCAGAAGTTGATGTGAAAGACCTCTATTTGAGACCTTGGAGAACCACTGCCAGTCTGAATAGACAATACTGACTTTAATGGACCAAGGGTCTGATTCAGTATGAGGCAGCTTCATGTGTAAAAGTGCAGTCCGTCACAGTAACCAATGGACATTTGTAGACACTGCAAACATTAGTACCTGAAGCTTGGTGTTCAACTTCAAATTAGTCTTGAAGGGAACAAAAGGGACAATGAATCCAATTTGTCCAGGCTTATCCATACAGATTGCAATAAAAGTCAATGGAACATGAGCAGTTAAGAAAATACTGTATAATCTGAATAAGTTATCTGAAAGCATGGAGTTTATGCAATGCCAGTTTACTACTCTAGTCAGCACAAGTTAGAAACATCTGGAATATGCAATCATTCTAACGTGCATGGAATTGTCTTCATGGGAGTACCTCATACTACTAATTCAGCTCAGGCACTTCCTTAAAAGATGCAAAACTAAGGACAAGACAAATGCAGCTGAGAAAGGCACTCCATAGACAAGATCCCACCACAGATTCTAGCCAGCAATGGTTAACTGTTGGCTATGTACTGCATTTGACACCAAGCAACTTTATTTAGACTTCAGTGGCTTTACTAAAGTTTAATCAAAGTGTAGTAAAAAAAACACCATTTCTCTTCATTTCACTTGAAAGGGGAAAAGTAGAAACAAGGTTCCAAATGTACTTCTAATAAGTATTGCATTGACATCTCATGGGCCATAGCCTATTTGGCATGTAAGGGATTCTGCCAGTAAGAGCATTAATTCTCCAGCTCTCAGTGTAATTTATGCCATCTGAATAATCTTGCTTTATATCAGCAAAACCTTATTGTACAATGGTGTCAAGTTTGTTATAAAATCTGACCATGCATGAAAAAGTTGAATTGTTCCTTCTGCTGGACCAAGTATGATGGTGAAAACAGGCACACTTACAAAGGCCCAGCTGTTGTGGGGGAACTGGGTTACGCTACAAGTGTGTTAACATGATGTGGACCATCTATGTCACTTAAGCATCTTTTTTCATGGCATTGTATTTATGGGAAGGGGATTCTGGTGGCCCCAGATTGTACTGAATCCAGAGAAATTATGTTGGCACTCCTAGACTGAAGAGCCAGTTGTCCTCTGAGATCCAAACTAGATGAGATACTGGAGACCAGATCTCTCATCTCTTGAACTGCAGCTGTGGAGGGGACAATTTGTTTTGGAATCACAATGCTGGGAAAAGAGGGCAAACGCACCTTTCCATGTACCCTTTAGTTGATGTACATCATTCTCTGCAGCACTATTTGCTTAAAGATATGGGAGACCTGATAATGCCTGATCGATATGTATGTGAACACAAAGAAATTAACTGTGCGTAGCATTAATACCAATTTTAAAATCAATCAATAATAATAATTAACAAATAATTCATTTATAGACAAATAAATAAACCATTTATACAATTCCAAATCCTAAGCAAAATTATTCATACAATACACAATTCATAAATCATTTAACATAAGTCCTATATGTGGCTCACAAAGTCCAAAACACTCCAAAGTGCTCAGTCCCTCCCAATGAGCAATATGCTTCACAGTGTAAAGGGGGAAATGAGCTTCCAGAAGATATCTACTCCAACAGTTCCAAAAGAGAAACACCTGAACAGTTCCAAAAGAACTACAGGATTGCCAGTTTCCTCATTATGCACCATGTTTCAACATTATGGCTTTATCACATTGGAACTAGTAACAGTCGCAGCGTATTCAATTCACAATATCATTTTCAAAGTGGGCTATGCCTTCACAACATTCAGTATTCTCACAGAGGTCCCAACACCCTCTATATGTATAGCAGGATGAGGTGACAAGGAGGGCAAAGAGGGTTAAGGTGGTGGAAAGGACTGTGCCTCTTCAGTCTGGATGTGAGGGATTATATTTTTCAGAATTCCCCTACACTGACAATTGCCTGTAAATGCAAAATTAGCTCAGCATGTGAAGGGTTAGGGTAGAGCCTTTCTCTCAGATGTGCTATTTTTTATTTGTAGAGTGTTTTGGAATGAAGGAGCACTAAAACTATGACCCTCCGCCATCAGTCTGAAGAGGTACAGTCCTCTCTACCACTCCAAAATCCTACAACCTCATTTTGCTGCATATGTAAATGTGACCTCAATTTGACCCTAAGAACAAAACAGCCCTCCTCTAGAGGCTTCTTTGCCTTCTCCCACAACATGAAGAACAGCCCACTTTCCTGAGTCACTTCAGCGTATCTTAGTAAAAACAAGTATGGTCCCACAGGCATACTGAGGTTCATCCACCCTGTTCTCTCCCAGTGACACACTATACTTTTGGATGACTGCAGGCTGTAATTCTGTTAGTTTTAAATTTGTACATAATTGCACTTTATCACGTTTGTGCTTTATCTTTCCAACCACTCCCTTTCTTTTTCTTTGTTTAGCTTTTAGTTCACATCACATGTTCTCAGCAAGGCTCTTTTTATTTAATCTTGTAAAGTACCATGGACATTGATGGTACTATCTGAATAATTCATAATAACTTGATAGCACTAACAATTCAGCTCTAATTATGCTTGTTTCCCGTATTATTGAATTCCTAGTCTTGAGTGTATCCTGTAGTGCCAAACAGAACCAGTTTGGTATGGTGGTTACATGGCTGGTTCTATATATTTTGTCACTCTGAGCAAATAATAATTAATAATTATCACATGGCATTGTGTGTGGTATAGCCAGGAGATCCTAAGACTGTCTGGCAGCCTTAAGTTCTAACTCTTTTAGCATTATGCACCGCTAGGTGGTGAGCTAGATTTATTTGGGGTGTATGTGAGAGAGCTCTGAGAGCTGCGACTGACCCAAGGTCACCCAGCTGGCTTCATGTGAAAGAG
>NW_015159734.1:262902-270363 GCF_001447785.1 Gekko japonicus
AGAGTGTGGAATTGAACCCAGTTCTCCAAATCAGAGTCCACCACTCTTAACCACTACACCACACTGGCTCTCAACAACTTTAATTTCCCCCAAAAAACAGCCAAAAGAGGCTGAAATTTGGGTTCCTGCTGGGTTAGGGGTAACAGATTCCCTATGCCATTTTACTGATAGAAAGTCCCTCATCCACCTGCTATTAGCTGTGGTAGAGAGAAAAGACAACCTTTTAAAACTGCTTAGCTTAACCTGATTGGGCATGAGAGAGAACTCCATGAGTATCTAATCATGTATGAAATGAGTGGTAAGGTCTCTTTTTAAACAAAAACAGAGTTCACAGCTGAGGGACCTGACCTGGCACATATACTAGAAATGAGCTAGGCTGGGAGAAAAATACTGAAAGCACTGGATAAGGCCCAGGGGGAGGCAAGCTTTCACTTCCATTGCCTGTATTGAAAAAAATGCCCTGATGTAAATCTGAACACATGAATTTGTCTATATATACACAAGGAGCCTGGAGGAACAACTTGCACACCGGTGATATAGAGTAGGGTGGAGGGGCAAGCTGCATTTCACCATCCTCTGATCCCTGCATGGCTGAAACAGAAATGGCCTCACATCTCCCTTATATATAAAAGCTGAATGGTGGTGGCACTTCTCTAGAACATTCCACACGCTCCAGAATTGGTTGGCGCCCTGGTGTGTCACTCAGAATCTGTCCCTATCCACTGGCTGCATTGCTTGAGTCTCGCCTCCAACATTCTAAACATTTTACTGTTCCTCTCCCCCCCATAGCCAGTCAGAACACAGAGGTTATTTGCATATGCAGCCTCATTGGCCTTTGCCTCGGAACACAGAGGTCGTTTGCATATGCGACTTGATTGTCTTTTGTCTCTAATATTCTAAACAATTTGCTGTTCTGAGGTAAAATGTGTCCAATCTCCAGGTGAGGGCTGGAGATCACTCAGAATTACAACTGCTTTCCAGATGGCAGAGATCAGTTCCCCTGGAGAAAATGGTGGGCTCTGTATCCTTATATGCTGTTGAGGTGGTCCCCGTATGACAGCCAATGTGACATAGGAGTCAGGGCTTCAGAGCACGGGAGAGGCTGCAGGTGTGTGGGGGTGGAAAGCTGAAGAGTGAGGGGGAAATAAAGGTAGGTTGATGATTGGCTGGGAAGGAGATAGGGTTGCCAACTCCAGGTGGGAAATTCCTGGAGATGTGAGGGATGGGTTTCAGGAGGCATGGGACCTCAGACAGGTACAAAGCCATAGACTCCACCCTCCAAACCAACCATTCCCTTCTGGGGAACCATCATTGCCAAGCTCCAGGTGAGGACTGGAGATCACTCAAAATTACAACTGTTCTTTAGGTAGCAGAGATCAGTTCCTTCAGAGAAAATGGTGGACTCAGTGTCATTATACCCTGCTGAGGTCGCCACAGCAAATTGACACCGAGTGTCCAAGCCGGGGCACCCGCCCAGAGCTTCTTTCTAGAGGCCGTTGTATTTATTTCCACAACGGGCCTTTTTCCTAGTATATATATATATATACCCTGCTGAGGTCGCCGCAGCAAATTGACAGCAAGTGTCCAATGCCGGGGCACCTCCCAGAGCCTCTTTCTAGAGGCTGTTGTATTTATTTCCACAACGGGCCTTTTTCCTAGTGTGTGTGTGTGTGTGTGTGTGTGTGTGTGTGTGTATGTATATATATATATATATATATGTCCCCTCACCGTAAAATCAATGCCCTGGTCGAACCCCTGGACCTAGAAACACGAAATTCAGGGAGAGCGCTCCTACATGACGTAGATGCTCACTAACAAGGGATTTTTAGAAATTGACCCCTGTGGGTCAAAAGGGGGAAAATGTGCTCCCCCCATTGATTCCTATGTGGCTGCCAGGCTGCTGCGTCCTTGCACCCCCCACTCTCTGATTGGTCAGCTGCAGATCTCAGTGTTCTGAGGTAAGAAAAAACAGTCACAGGAGACTGCAGAGAACTAATGATAGTTGAGGAAATCAGGAATGGCCAAGCACCTGTGAGGTGCAGCAATGCTGCTCACTCAGCCTCCCCTTGGCTTCAAACATGCCCCCCACCTCCTACACCTGACAGGTGGCTGTCTGCAACTGGTGACCAAGAAGAGTGCCAACCCCATACAGAGAAGCATTGCAAGCGAACACGATGGACAGCTTTTCATCAAAACGGGCCAGGACCGTGTTGGAGGTAAGCAGCTCCTTCATGGCCCGGAATGCAGTGACTTCTTGTTGGCCCCAGACCCATGGGGACTTCTTGTCGAGGAGGCAGTGAAGCAGCTCCACCTGCACAGCTTTATAGGGCAAGAAGGAATGATAAAAGTTCAGTAGCCCCAAGAAAGCCTGTAGCTCCTTCCTTGGAAGTGGGCGTTGACAATGGCACGAACCTTGTCTGGGGCCAGATGGATGCCATCAGCATTTATGGAGAGCCCTATGAACTTGACCCGTGGAACACCGAGGAGGCACTTCTCCCACTTCACCTTCAGGCTGGCCAACTGGAACTGCTGCAGGATGGCGCACAACCGGCAGACGAATTTCTCCTCTGAGGGGGTGGCAATCAGAATGTCATCAAAGAAGGGCTGGACTTCTTTTAAAGGGATACCTTTAAAAAGAGAGTCCATGAGATTTTGGAAAATCCACGGGGCCATGCTGACACCAAATTAGTCACCGCACCCTGAATGCGCCCCTGTGCGTGACTATGGTCTGGGCCTCTGCTGCCACATCATCCACCAGGAGTTGCTGGTAAGCCTGAGCCAAATGCAACTTCCCAAAAATCTTGGTGCCCGCCAAGGAGGCCAAGACATGGCTGACTACCAAGACTGGGTAGGCATGGTCCTGCAGCACCTTATTAATGGTACTTTTATAGTCTGTGCAGATGCAGATGTCCCCGTTAGCCTTAACGGGTGTGACAATCAGCGTCTCCCAAAGGGCATGCGAGACTGATTCCAAAATCCTTGGTCCACCAAACAATCCAGCTCCTCATCAATTTTAGGCTTCAGTGCGAATAGGATGCACCAGGCCTTCAGCTGTATGGGCCACACCTCTGGGTTGAGCTGGAGGGAAACCGGGGGGGGAGGGGGCCGTCGAATATGGCTGGGAACTCATCGCATACCTGCTGAAAGTCTTCTCAGGCAATTTGGTGTACCCCCATGACCTGGAACCCCAAGGGCTTGAACCATGCTAATCCTAGTAAACTCATGTGATGGCCTACTACCAGCAAGTCCAAGAGTCCTTCAAAATTCTGGTACTGCACCCAAAACTTTCCCACCCCTTTCACAGCCACTTTGTTCTGTTGGAAATCCCATAGGGTGAAACCGGCCAGGCTGAGGCAAGGGCCCCCTTTAGGGCAGAGCCTATGGAGGGTGTCCTCCAAGATTATGGAGATGGAGGACCCTGTGTCTAGCTCCATCATGCAAGGGGCTCCCTTGATTAGAACAATCACTTTAATTTTATCAGAGGTTTCCTGGGGCAAGTGCAGTACCTGGTGATGCTGGGTGGTGGTGGTGTGCAGTTCTGTGGCATACGCAGACTCTCGATGGGCAAACTGTCGCCTCCAGGTTCCCTTGGAATGGCAGACACAGGCGATATGGCCGATCTTTCTGCAGCTCCGACACGAGGCGTCTCAGAAACAGCAGTATTTCCTCTTGTGGGGCTCCCCACAACTAGCGCATGGTGTCAAGGTGGTGAATTCGCTGGCATGAACTGTGGCAGAGGTTCTAGTGCTGTGGCAGGCTGAGCAATGTATTTTCAGGACCTCCTCATCCTTGTCGGAGGTGTCCACGTGGTGGGCTGTGGTGTTGGGCCTCTGTGAAGCTGGCAGGCTCAGAGCTCGATGGACCTCTGCTCTGAACTGGTCGGTGGCTTCTGCAGAGAGGGCTTCTTCGAGCGCGACCTTGAACTTGGGGTCCTGTTTGGCAATGAGCCGCCTTTGGATCCGCTCGTCCCGAATTCCACACACATGGAGTGCTTCCTTGAGGTCATGGAAGCTGAGATGTCAGGAGGCATGCCAGAGGGCTGTAACGTAGGCCGTGATTGACTCACCCGTTCCCTGGTTCCTTGTGTAGAATGTGTGGTGGACCGCAGTGACAGAGGGCATTGGTGTGAAGCAGTGTTCCCTCTAAGCTGAGTTAGTGTGAGCCAGCTCACAGTTTTTTAGCCTCCAGCTCACACATTTTTGTCTTAGCACGTGAAGGAGGGCTCCAGAGTAACCTAATTTATGCAGTAGCCAAGTTGCTCGCTCACAACTTTGATGGCAGTCGTTCACAAAGTGGAATTTTTGCTCACAAGACTCCACAGCTTAGAGGGAACATTGGTGTGAAGTGCTCCTGCAGCTGATCTATAATCATCTGGTATGGAGTGGCTCGTAGCTCAGTCGGAGCCAGCAGTGAGCGGGTGATCTCAAACACTGAGCAGCGGCAGACCCTGAAGAAAGTGGTGTGCTTCTTCTCGGCCTCAGTGATCTCAGAGGACTCAAAGAAGAACTCGAAGTGAGAAATGTAGGGGTCACAGTCCTCTGCAGTGGCATTGAATGTGTCGAAGTGTCCTGGAGCTACAGCCATGGTCCTAGTTGTGGTGTGATGTGCATGGCCCTGGAGCTCAGTGCGCGGTGTGATGCAGATGGGCTCCTTCGGAGAAAATGGTGGACTCGCTTCCGGTTTATGGTGGCTCACTAGCAGACTAGCAGACTCACCTCCCAGACCTCCCGGGGGTGAAGCTGTGCGCCAGCCGAAGAAGGGGGTGCGCAGGCTCGCAACCCCCCCCCCAGGGGCCCGGCGAAGGGACCCTGGCCATGGAACTTATAAGAGGTTGCCCCTTTGAGGGCGGAATGCCTGAGAATTGAGGCGCTTCTTCGTTCCGACGATTCTTCGTGCTGTGAGACCGTATGGGCTTAGTGACGTTGACTGGGACGAACGACGGAGATCACGCGGCAAAAACGAAATGAAAACGAGGTCAAATGACCGATTATGAATGTGAGTCAATTTTGTAGCGATTAAAGAGAAAAAGATAGCTCCCCTATCCTAGTTGTGGTGTGATGTGCATGGCACTGGAGCTCAGTGCGCTGTGATGCAGATGGGCTCTGGACTCGCTCAACAGGATCCCATCCTCATTGCCAGTATTAAATACTGGGTTCAGGACACACTGCAGTGAACAGCTTTACTTTATTAAGTGATTTCAGGAACAAGACTAAGACACTAGAGCAACAGCCCTATTTAAATAGCATGCAAAAATCACACCCAAACACACCCAACTATAGGCTATTTACATAACATTAGCTTCTCATTGGTCACTTCCATAGTCCTGGTGGGCTATTGTTCTAGAGCTCCAGGCTCAGCCTGTCTCTGGTAGATAGTCCTGGAATGCTCCAGTCCTAATACATAACACTTTGCATGCATCAACAGCTTTTGAATAACATGCAAGACAAACTTTTTGATTTTTCAGGGTTCATATGTATTGAACTTGTAAATCTAGGTGTTGCCCATTTCAGATAACATGGCAACCACACTTATCAGGAGGATCTAGGTAGGTTTGCTGGCCTCCTGTTGCACAGCAACAATATATGAAAAGGACCACACTTACAGCCAGAAATGTGTTTCCCACTGAAACCAATGGAAACAAAAAGCAAACTATGAATAACTAATAGCTTTAATAACAACAAAACCCAACCAAGTTTATAAAAAAGGAAAATTAACCAGAAACAAAAACTGTGCCCTCACCCCTACCAATGAATAATATAACTAATCAAGCTGCGCATAATGTGTCCTAATAAAAACTAAAAAAAAACCACCACCCAATAAAACAAAACAAAGCAATACACTAGTAATGCGTTTTAAACTTCTCATTCTTGTACGGAAAATGCTTCTTTTTAAAGCCATCCTTTGCTCTACAGTTATTCAGAAAAGAGCCAGTTGTACCCACAAAGTTTTGCTGGGATTTTTGTCTTTCCCATGTTGTAACAATATGAGTAATTTACATAGAGGAGGATTATAGAGCTGGGGAAAGTCTCTGTGCAAAAAGCTTGCATGATATACTTGCACAATATCCTTGTTACTTCCATGATGGACCCTAATTAATTGACACACCCACCAGCAGTTAAATATATAATAAAGTACTCATAGTGCAGTCTTTTTGCTACATGGAGCCTGGTGATCCACTTTTGCCAGGGGCTGAAGCCACTTTGCTGGAGTGAAAGTAGCCAACATTCTCTGATCAGCCTGGTTTGTAAATGTGTAAAGTAGGCAGTCTGAATGAACAAATTCATCACCCCACAGAAGCTGCTGTGTTGCAGGAAGTATTTGGTAAGACTTTGAATTTATTCTACAGAATGATGTAACATGACTGAAGGCCAGCACATCATAGCGTTAATGAAAAACCTTCAGAAACGATTGATGCCTCAGTGAACTATGATGCTGGTGCACAATGGCTCTCAGCTCATGCTGCCCATTGCTGAACTGGCACCAACCAACAGCATTCTTGGCAGGATTTAGGGACACTCTTATGTATGAACTCCTAATTCTCCATCTGGCAGTCCCCATAAAACATCAGCAAAAGGGAGCAGAAGTTAACAGAAAAAGTGCCTGGCTAAGAAGAGCACTAATTTATAACAAGATGATGCTGAATTATCTGGCACTTACCATGTCATATCAAATGTAGAGCTGCTTTCAAATGTCCTCATAAAAGCCAAGGCAACCTGAGCTAGAAGACTCAGATTCTCATGTTATATTCAATATGTTGAGAAAAGCTGACAATCTATTCAGTTCTCCCCAAGTGGAAACCCTTATTTGAAAAACAAACCCAGAGCAAGCTGGACTTCAGGTTTACATATGACAGTGGAGATGTCATTATAACAAATAGACCAGGGGTGGCCAAACTGTGGCTTGGGAGCTACATGTGGCTCTTTCACACATATTGTGCAGCTGCTGGGAAAGTGAAGGGGAGGCATGCCTCCCTGACTGGTCATCCCTTCCCCAGCCAGCATTCCTCTCCCTGGGTAGGCTTGAGGTGGGGGGGGGGCAGAGAAAGAAAGCAACTTTAAATGTGTTCTCACCCCCCCATAGTCAGTTAGCTTGAAGAAGGCAATTGTCTCTTTAAATCCCTCCTCCAAGCCAAGCCAGCTGGCATGGGTGTGTGTGTGTGAGGAGGGTGTGTGTGTTAAAGAACACTTTTGAAGTTAAAGTTGATTTCTTTCCACCTCTCCTTTCCCCCTCCCTCCCTCCCCATTTATTTGCTTTCTTTCAACCTCTTTCTCTCTCTCTTTCCCCCTTCCTCCCTCCCCATATATTTGCTTTCAGCCTTTTTCTTTCCACCTTTCTCTTTCTCCCCTCTTTCCTTTCTTTCTCTCTCCTTTCCTTCCTCCCCTCCCCATCTATTTACTTTCTTTATTTCTCTCTCTCTCTTCTCTTTCCTTCCACCTCTTTCTTTCTTTCCACTTTTCTCTT